>NC_046168.1:42984735-43073624 GCF_011064425.1 Rattus rattus | reverse complement strand
GGCGAAAAGTCTGGTGTGATTCTGATAGGTCTGCCTTTATATGTTACTTGACCTTTTTCCCTTACTGCTTTTAATATTCTTTTTTTATTTTGTGCGTTTAGTGTTTTGACTATTATGTGACGGGAGGTGTTTCTTTTCTGGTCCAATCTATTTGGAGTTCTGTAGGCTTCTTGTATGCCTATGGGTATCTCTTTTTTTAGGTTAGGAAGTTTTCTTCTATGATTTTGTTGAAGATATTTACTGGTCCTTTGAGCTGGGAGTCTTCACTCTCTTCTATACCTATTATCCTTAGGTTTGATCTTCTCATTGAGTCCTGGATTTCCTGTATGTTTTTGGACCAGTAGCTTTTTCCGCTTTGCATTATCTTTGACAGTTGAGTCAATGATTTCTATGGAATCTTCTGCTCCTGAGATTCTCTCTTCCATCTCTTGTATTCTGTTGGTGAAGCTTGTATCTACAGCTCCTTGTCTCTTCTTTTGGTTTTCTATATCCAGGGTTATTTCCATGTGTTCTTTCTTGATTGCTTCTATTTCCATTTTTAATTCCTTCAACTGTTTGATTGTGTTTTCCTGGAATTCTTTCAGGGATTTTTTGTCTCTTCTATGATTCCTCTCTGTAGGCTTCTACTTTTATTAATGTTCTCTAAGGGAGTTCTTCACGTCTTTCTTGAAGTCCTCCAGCATCATGATCAAATATGATTTTGAAACTAGATCTTGCTTTTCTGGTGTGTTTGGATATTCCATGTTTGTTTTGGTGGGAGAATTAGTCTTCGATGATGCCATGTAGTCTTGGTTTCTGTTGCTTGTGTTCTGCGCTTGCCTCTCGCCATCAGATTATCTCTAGTGTTACTTTGTTCTGCTATTTCTGACAGTGGCTAGACTGTCCTATAAGCCTGTGTGTCAGGAGTGCTGTAGACCTGTTTTCCTGTTTTCTTTCAGCCAGTTATGGGGACAGAGTGTTCTGCTTCGTGTGTGTAGTTTTGCCCCTCTACAGGTCTTCAGCTGTTCCTGTGGGCCTGTGTCTTGAGTTCACCAGGCAGGTCACTTGCAGCAGAAAGTTGGTCTTACCTGTGGTCCCGAGGCTCAAGTTCGCTCATGGGTGCTGCCCACGGTTCTCTGTGGCAGCAACCAGGAAGATCTGTGCACTCTTCCGTAGCCTCCAGCACACCAGGGTTCCAGATGGCCTCCGTGTTTTCCTCTGAATCAGCAATGTGTGCAGAGAGCAGTCTCTTCTGGTTTCGCAGGCGTGTCTGCCTCTCTGAAGGTTTAGCTCTCCTTCCCACGGGATTTGGGTGCAGAGAACTGTTTATCCGGTCTGTTTCCTTCAGGTTCCGGCGGTGTCTCAGGCAGGGCTCCTGCCTCTCCTGGGCCCTCTCCCACGGGAGCCCAGAGGCCTTATACAGTTTCGTCTTGGGCCTGGGATGTGGGCAGGGGTGGGCAGTGTTGGTGGTCTCTTCCGCTCTGCAGCCTCAGGCGTGCCCACCTGACCAGGCGGTGAGGTCTCTCTCCCACGGGTTTTGGGAGCAGAGATCACTTCTGCATTCTTAACACAGTCGCTTTATATTCTTGGGTAAACAGTAGACTCGGGGATCCTAGAAGATAATCAGCATCAGGGAAGGTTAATAAAAAATTCAAATAATCAGTTTTAGTACTTAAGATTAATGAACAGTCTGGAACTTACTTTGTTTATGTAGAATATGCAGGTAAAGGTATCTGGTGTGTTTTTAGTGGGGACTAAAGTGACATTTTTAAATCATGAATCTATGAGCAAGCAGCAATCCCTGACACTATTAATGACACTGTTAATGATTATCTGTTATGCTTGCACACAGGAGCCTAGCAAGCCTGTGCTCTGAGAGACTCCACCTAGCAGCTGACTCAGGCAGATGCAAAAACCCACAGCTAAACATTGGCTAGATCTCGGAGACTCTTTTGGGAGAGGTGGGGGAAGGACAGAGGGCCCGGAAGCAGATAGGAACTCCACGGTGTCAACAGAATCAAGTAACCTGGACCCTTGGGGACTCTCAGAGACTGAACTACCAACCAAGGAGCACGGACTCTGCACATATGTGGCAGATGTGTAGCTTGGTCTTCATGTAATTCCCAAACAACTGGAGCCGGGACTATCCCTAAACCTGTTGCCTGTCTATAGGATTCTATTCCCCTAACTGGGGTTGGGCTGTCTTGTCTGGCCACGGTAGGAGGAGAAGCCCCTAGCCCTGCAGAGACTTGATGTGCCAGGGTGGAGGGGGTACCCAGGAGGAGTTGGGGGAAGGACTGTAAGAGGGGGAGCAGGGAGGGAAGACAGTAAACAGTATGTAAAGTGAATAAAAAAATTCCAACTGTTCAATTTTACCAATGAAAACTCAGGAGCCATATGCTGGAATAAAAACCTGCTAGCTCAGAGAGGCAGAGAAAGCACTCAGCTGATTTTCTTAATCCACCAACTTTCAGGAAAAAAAGCTCCACACACATCCAAGAAGGAAAAGGCTCCACTGATGTCTTGGTACAGTGCTGTAATCCCAGGATGCCTGGCCAGATTCACTTGATGTTATCATTTTGTTGAATTTATTTATCTCACTGTTGCTCTGTCTGACTTAGAACTGACTATGTGGACTGGTCTTACAGAGGATCTACCTGCTTTTGCCTCCTGAATGCTGGGATTAGAGAGGTGCATCAGGCTCCAATGCCCACATATTTATATCTGCATGTATTAATAGCCAATGCTGTTACTGTGATCTCCCTCAGCTCATGAGGTAATGCCTAGATCCTCCTCAGTAGGATTTCTATCAAGAAAAGATGTTGCAAAATTTAAAGTCTGGTTTCTGTATGTATGTAAAAAGAGTTTTCTTTCAGCCTCCATTGTTCCTCAGGTTTTCAGTAAAAATTGTTTTGCAAAAATACCAATGAATCTGTATGCTTACCTTTTAAGAGCCTCTAGTAACTTGAAACTATCATTTCCAGTAACTTTGAAGTATCATTGCATATTTTTGACAATTGCATGAATGCATGCATGTATATACTGTTTTAATCATACATTCAATTGCCCTCATTTCAGCTGACTCCTTTCTTGTTACCAAATAGCTATGTTACTATATTTGTCTCCTTTTCTGTACATGACTTGCCAGTAACTACAGCTGCTGCATGTTGATTGTAACTTCTATGTCATGTACAAGAGACACAATTTTGTAGTCGTAGAATCATCTAATCTTTTCTTCCATCTTCTACAATGTTCCCTGGGTCATGAATGTAGACATAATGTATGATATGGATGTCATGTCAATTACAGGGAAATGAGAATTGTGACAATTTCGTTTGTCTGTACCAGCCTTGGTTATGTGCAGAGCATTCGGTAAGTTTCGATCACAAAAACCTTCAAACCACTTAACTTTTGCTAATAAAAACTATTCACCTATGTTTTTAATAAAAAGCTAAAATGATTATTCATATTTCAAAGTAAAGGACAACACATTCTGAAGACAATTGAAGAGGCTCCATTACTGTACACTGTGTCTTGGGTAAAAGAAGGGTGAGGCATGGCTTCTTAGCTTGACAGACAGATCCAAAAAAGAGGCAGCAGCCCCGTCTCTTTTCCTGAGTCAGTGCTTGGAAGGTGAGAGGGTTTTCAAGAAGAGACTATAGAAAAGAGATTAGATAATCATCTTTAAATAAGAAAAAAGTCTGAAATAACAGTAACTGTTAGTTCTATTATCTACATCCAGAGCAATTAACTGCAGCTCAGATACAGGAGGGGTTACAGTAATACAGTTTGGTGATATAAAATGGAGAATGGGTTTACTATTTACTATTTCTGCAACTCAACATAAAAATGACAGTGTACATTTATTATTAACTTATCTTATAGCTAAGTATATTAATTAATGTTGTATTAGTTGCCCTTCTCATTTCAGAGACCAAAATAAGTATATGACAAGAAGTAATCTAAGAGAGAAGAGGTTTATTTCAGTTCATGGTTGGAGAGTACAGCATATCATGTTTGAGAAGGCATGATGGGTACTCAAAAAGAAAACACCCTGCCCCCATATCACACACACATATACAAGCACACTAAAAATAATAAATAAATATTAAAAATTAAGTAAAATTATATAATAAAATCATTAAAATTGTAAACAATAAATATGTATTGTGAACACAAGTTAAGCAGTAAAAACCTTTGCAAAATATAACATATAAAGAATCTGAAATATGAATATTTAAATAAGTTTTATATTTATATATAATAGAATATTCTTGCATAGACTACCTTCTCACACAGGCATGCTCAGTTGCTTTCCTCCATCCACTATAAATCCTTATTGTGTACCATGTTCAAATCTTATTTCTTTTCATTGTTCTTATGCAATTTTCTCTATTCTGATGATAAAAATAGTCACATCTGCTATTCCACAGCTGATTCATATGATTACCAATTGCCTGCTAGTTAATCTATAAGGAAGAGTTAGATCGTAGGGATGAAGTTTATAGGAAGAGACTCAGCTTAATGGCTGTAAAGGGGTTGCCTGAAACTGTAGCAAATTCAGACATTAAGACAAAATGAAGGAAGTCAAAATGAGCTTTGAAGCTGACACTGTCCTTTGGTGTAACTTTTTCATTTGCTATAATTTTCACTATTTAAAAGAAAGCACAAAGGTAAAATTCTATTAAATTTAAAGTCTTCCCTCTCCTGACTACATTTCTGGGCCTCCAGTCACCACATCACCATTTTCAATGATGCACAGGTTGAATGGCAGATCTGCTTTGCTTTTGAGCTATAAGGGGTGCAATCAGGCAGGTGCAAACGGTCCTTTTGCTCTGTTGTTCTGGCAGCTGCTCTTATCAAAATGAGAGGAGTCTTTCTAGTACACATAGCCAAAAACCTGTGTCAGCTAAGCAGATGGCTGGGCTGACAGTCTTCAGATAAAGGGAAGGCTTCTATGACTGATCCATGACTGATGAAAAGCGAGGGAGGGGAAAATACAGAAAACACTTCTATCAGTCACAAGGAACGAGGACACTCCATTTAAAGACAGCAGAAGCCTTCTTTATCAGGAATGGCAATACAAACATAAAGAAGGCTTACCCTCTCTAAGCACCTAACTGATAAGAATGTTATTTGCTGCAAAAAATATTTTTTCTTTTCAGTTGCCTGAAATTTAAAATCAGAGAGTGGTACTCACTTTCAGTTTCTAATTTATTGAAATCTGCATCGCGGTTATGTTTCTCTTTTCGTAATTGTACAGTATGAACGGTTTCATTAGGACATCTTTATATATTCATATCAAAGGCCTGGCTCCTATCCACTTTGATTGCCCTCTTAGCACACCTCTTTTTCTGATCCCCTTCTACTTTTTACTTTATTAACTATCATAATTCTGCCTTTGTTATTTCTGTACTTCTGATAATACTAGATGTTAAAGGTGGGTCACAACTATGATATTTTATATTCATTAGTTTCAAATTTTATTTTTTTTTATTTATGATCATATACCCACATGAAATTTTAAACCTTATCATTCACAGGCAAAAACTAGCAATATTTATTCCTTAAGAAATTTCATGAATCACAAATATTTTATTATAAAATAGTCTCTATTTTTTCCTATATTGAAAAATTTAATAGTTATAAATCTTAAAATGGCAATTTTGTTAAACTTTTATATAGATTTTCTAATTATAATAATAATATAAATATCATTTAAAACATATACCTACTATTAACTAAACACTACTAAGCATAATTATATTGCTAAAATATTTAAGTGAAAAATTCCTATGCTTGCGCTAACTCATTATATCTGACAAGGAGGAAGAATGAACTCAGGTTGAGAGCAAAGGATAAGTGAAAGGAGCAAGAGTGTTTCCAACAACTTTGTGATAACTTCTCTCATTTCTTATTTTTTTTTTTTAGATTTTCCTTTTTTATTGATGAACTCTTTTTTGTTTTGTTTTTAATTTATTTTTACACTCTAGATTTTATCACCCCCCCGTCCACCCTTCCACTGTTCTACATCTCATACCTCCTCCCTACACCCCACATCTCCACCCCAGCCTTCTGGAGGATGTCCCCACCCCACCCATCCCACGAGACCTCTAAACTCCCTGGGCCTCCAGTCTCTTGAGGGTTAGGTGCATCTTCTCTGACTGAACCCAGACCCAGGAGTCCTCTGCTGTATATGTGTTGGAAGCCTCATCTCAGCTGGTGTATGCTGCCTGGTTGATGATTCAATGTCTGAGAAATCTCAGGAACTCAGGTAAATTGAGACTGCGGTCTTCCTTCAGGGTTGCCATCCTCATCAGCTTCCTCCAGTTTTCCCCTAATTCAACCAAAGGGGTTGCAGCATCTGTTCATTGGTTGGGTGCACATATCTGCATCTGACTCTTTCAGCTGCTTGTTGGGTCTTTTGGAGAGCAGTCATGGTAGGTCCCTTTTTATGAATGGCCCATAGCCTCAGTAATGGTGTCAGGTCTTGGGGCCTCCCTTTGAGCTAGATCCCACTTTGGGCCTGTCACTGGACCTTCTTTCCTCAGGCTCTTCTCCATTTCCATCCCTGCATTTCTTTCAGGAAAAACTATGGGTCAGAGTTTTGACGATGGGATAGCAATCCTAACCCACTTTTTTTTTTTTTTTTTTTTCGGAGCTGGGGACCTAACCTCAGGGCCTTGCGCTTCCTAGGTAAGTGCTCTACCACTGAGCCAAATCCCCAGCCCCCATCCCACTTTGATGCAATGTCTTTTCGCTGGAGGTGAGCTCTACAAATTTCCTCTTCCTATTGTAGGGCATTTCATCTATGGTCCTCCTCTTTGAGTCCTGAGAATCTCTTACCTCCCAGGTCTCTGGTATGTTCTGAAGGGTCTTCCCAACCTCCTTCTTCCTAAGGTCACCTGTTTCCATTCTTTCTTCTGGCCCTCAGGGCTTCAGTCCTTTTCCCCTACCCAATACCAGATCATATTCCCCTCTCCCACCCCATGGCTCTTTCCCTCCCCTGTCCCTCTCTCCCTCCCTCCCCCTTTCTTCTCCCTCCCAAATGGGACTGAGGGGTCCTCACTTGGGTCCTTCAGCTTGTTGACCTTTTTGAGGTCTGTGGACTGTATCTTGGGTATTCTGTACTTTTTTTTTTTTTTTTTGGCTAATATCCACCACGCTATTGGTGTGAAATACCATGCATGTCCTTTTTGGTTTGAGTTACCTCACTCAGGATAATATTTTCTAGTTCCATCATTTGCCTGCAAAACTCAGGATGTCCTTGTTCTTAATAGCTGAGTAGTATTCCAGTGTGTAAATGAACCACATTTCTGTATCCATTCTTCTGTTGTGATATATCTGGGTTGTTTCCAACTTCTGGCTATCCACAAATAAGGCCGCTATGAACATAGTGGAACATGTGCCCCTGTGGCATCATGGCACATCTTTTGAGTATATTCCCAAGAGCAGTATTTCTGGGTGTCTATTTTCAATTTTCTGAGGAACCTCCAAATTGATTTCCAGAGCAGTTGTGCCAGTGCAAACTGGTACTTTTGATTTTTTAATAGTTTCATAGTCCCATATTCTTTGCAAGTACATAAATTCCTCATAATATCAAACATTCTTTAAATCATGTAATATACTGTAAGATAATATTAAATTATTAATTATATTAAAGCAATTGGAATCTTTAACTTCACACTTCATAGAAAATATCTTATTAAGTGAGGTAACTAGGCCAAGAAGTAAGAAAGTAACATGTTATCTCACATTCAAGCCCCTTAACTCAAAATCTTCAAATATGAGTACACATCCTTGAGTAACTGGAGAAACCAGGTCAGTCAAATGAAATGATTGCTGGAATAGCAGTGTTGGGGGGGGAAATAGGATGAGTAATACCATTATACAAGTGATGCGATCGTGGACATGCAAAGAGTGGTGCTATTTAGAAAGGGGAATGTAAATACGAATTAAGGAGGATATGGAAACAATAGGATATCTAAAAAGTCATAAGGAATCACATTGCTAGCTATTTCTCTAAATCTTATAATACAAGTAATTCTGTGTATAAAAATACATATAAATTTAAATAAAAATTTCTCCTCTGGGCTGGCAATTTCCTCTCCATGAGTCAAAGACCTTCTAACAAATATCCCAATACCACACATGAGATGCCCTTTTTTGAATTGTTGTACAGGGGACTTTCAAAACTTACAGTCTATTATAGTCAAGGGTTGCTGACTAGAGGTAGAAGGTAAGTACTGATTGCTAAAGCCACTGTGAACTTCAGAAACTTGGCCTAGAGGCCTGTGAGCTGAACAAGATTACCTTTCATGGTAAAGAAGGAAGAAGGTATCACGCAAGTCTCCAAAGCATGGATGCAACTAACAGTTCTACCAGTTACATTAATGAAGCACAATAATGACCATCCTGGCCTAAGAACCCTAAGAATGCAGTAATGGCAAATCTACCATGGCAGCAGTCAACAACTCTCTAATTGGAATAAGACCAACAAGAGGGAGATCATGACTGGTAGAGGAAACTCAGCAAACCAATCAGTGCTAGTGAGGTAATGGATATCAGGGAAGCTACAACCATTAATCTACTAAACCAGTGCAATCTCTAAAAACAATCTAGTCATTTTGTCTTTATGCATACAGATAAGTATAGTTCTCTCCCCTCATCAAGGAAACTTTTCTTTGCAACATATAGCAACCACTAAAGAAAACCTTAGCCAATGAAAATGCAGAGTTGTGGAGTTCAAAATCCAGTCAGTACATCTACAAACAAACTCCCGTATCAAAAACTTAAGGTACATTATGGAATAGGGGCAAACAAGTTTTTAGCAGGCAGAGAATCAAGGTGTTTGCTGTGAAATTTTCTCTTACTATTGTCATAAGTTAGACTCATAAATCTCACCAACATCGCTGCCTAAACATGAATGGTACGAAGGCATGGTACAACTTGCCAAAATGGACAGGCAAAATCCAATGAGACCTCAATCTTTTACAAAATACTTCAGGCAACCAATGAATGCTGAAAGTATGTGAATACTCTTCCATGGAAGAGCACAGCAATGGAAGATGAATCGGTTGGAAGACAAATGGAAGACCAATGGAAGACGATGTAAATTATCATCCCTGAAAACATAAAGAGTAACATTATACAGACTACTCAGTTTATATTTAGAATGTCTATATATGCATACACACTTAATCATATGTAACAGTAATTATTGAAAAAAGTCAATCAGGTCGTAACAGAGCAAGGAGGCATATTCAGGAGGGTTTGAAGAAATTAAGGGCAGGAGAAAATGATGCAATTATTCTAATCCCTGTTGTGGGTCTCTAAAATTTAAAATAACAGCAGTTTAAAAGAAAAAAAGAGATGAGAAGGAGGAGGAGGAAAAGAAGGAGAAGGAAGGAAAGAGGGGGAGGGGAAGAGGAGGAAGAAGGAAAGAGGGAGGAGGGGAAGAGGAAGAAGAAGAAGAAGAAGAAGAAGAAGAAGAAGAAGAAGAAGAAGAAGAAGAAGAAGAAGAAGAAGAAGAAGAAGAAGAAGCAGCAGCAGCAGCTGCCACCGCCTACTCTTTTTCTACATTCAGCATTCAGTGAATTCTAGACTCCAGTACAGCTGGTGCCTGTTCTCTTCACCTTCTCAGCCCCGAATCATTTCACAAATGTAACTTTTTTAATCCCCTCAAGTCTTTCTTATAATAAAAGAAAGCAATAACATCAAGCTATGTTTTCTCTGTGTAACAAACATCTAAATTTCACATTAGAACTAAATACATAATTCCTAATCCTCTCTATATGTCTTTACCTACTAAGAACCCAAGTGGAGCTGACCTGTGCACTTCTATTACCTTTGAATTATTTTAGGTAGAACAAGATTGATGAACCCAACACGTTTACACATAAATTCTTCCCTTTGTGTAGACCCTCTAATTTATGTGTGGAAAGATAATATAGTCAATTAAATGCAGAGCTTCCAAGTGTTACTTCCCAAACTATTTAACCTCTGGCTTACTGCAGCTGTACATATCTTAGGGTAATATATAGGCCAGGCCAAGGAGCAAGCTTTCTTCTGTGATAATTGAGAAGTAGTACTATCTTTTCCGTTGGCTATGTTATTAACAGCAAAGAGAGCTGCTGTCAGCAAGCCATAAACTGAAGGTAGCCAATAGGTCCTATACCAAAAAAGAATATCCAAAGTCTTGCTTTGTTTTCACAAATATCAACCTCTTCAACCCTTCTAATTCCCTAAAGGGCTCTTTAGCTTATATAAGCCAATATTTTAGTTTAAAAGGATAATGACTTTTCCATCTGAAATGGGTTTAATCCAATAATGTATGGTTGCTGTCTGTTAAAGTTATAAAAATAAATAACATCTTAGGAATTAGAATAAAATATATTCAATGCTACTAAATATGATTAGGTGGATAATGTAGTGGTTTGCATATGATTGGTGCAGGAAGTGGCACAATTAGTGGCCATGGCTTTGTTTAAGTGTGGTCTTACAAGGAAATGTGTCACTTTGGGGATGGGCAAAGAGAGCTTCCTTCTAGCTACCTGACGATACCAGTCTGCTCCTGGTCTCCTTTGGATTAGGATGTAGATCTCTCAGCATCTCCAGCACTGTAACTGCCTGGACACTGCCATACTTCCTCCCATGATGACATGGACTATACCTCTGTAACTGTAAGCCAGTCCCAATTAAATGTTGTCCTTTCATTGAACTACCTGAGGACCCAGCTATACCTCTCTTGGGCATATACCCAAAAGATGCCCAATCATATAACAAAGACACATGCTCCACTATGTTCATAGCAGCCTTATTTATAATAGCCAGAAGCTGGAAAGAACCCATATTCCCTTCAACAGAGGAATGGATACAGAAAATGTGGTACATCTACACAATGGAATATTACTCAGTTATCAAAAACAATGACTTTATGAAATTCATAGGCAAATGGATGAACTGGAAAAGATCATCCTGAGTGAGGTAACCCAATCACAGAAAAACACACATGGTATGCACTCATTGATAAGTGGCTACTAGCCCAAATGCTTGAATTACCCTAGATGCACAGAACACATGAAACTCAAGAAGGATGACCAAAATGTGAATGCTTCACTCCTTCTTTAAAAGGGGAACAAGAATACCCTTGGCAGGGATAGGGAGGCAAAGTTTAGAACAGAGGCTGAAGAAATTCCCATTCAGAGCCTGCCCCACATGTGGCCCATACATATACAGCCACCAAACTAGATAAGATGGATGAAGCAAAGAAGTGCAGGCTGACAGGAACCGGATGTAGATTTCTCCTGAGAGACACAGCCAGAATATGGTAAATACATAGGCAAATGCCAGCAGCAAACCATTGAACTGAGAATGGTACTCCTGTTGAAGGATTCAGAGAAAGGACTGAAACAGCTTGTACAGGCTTGAGACCCCATATGAACAACAATGCCAAGTAACCAGAGCTTCCAGGGACTAAGCCACTACCCAAAGACTATACATGGACTGACCTCTGGACTCTGACCTCATAGGTAGCAATGAATAGCCTAGTAAGAGCACCAGTGGAAAGGGAAGCCCTTGGTCCCAAGCCAACACTGAACCCCAGTGAATGTGATTGTTGGGGGAGGTGGTAATGGGGGAGGATGGGGAGGAACACCATATAGAAGAGGGGGGAGGGGGATGTTGGCCCGGAAACCAGGAAGGGGAATAACAATCGAAATGTAAATAAGAAATACTCATGTTAATAAAGATGGGAAAAAAAAGAAAAAAATAAATGTTGTCCTTTATAAGATTTGCCTTGGCTATGGTGTCTCTTCACAGCAATGGGAACCCTAACTAAGGCAAATAAGTATGCAAATTTTCAATTCAGAGGAAGTCAAGGGAGAAAGATTAGAAACACTGGTGGGAAAGGGGCAAGGTGATACTTGTAATCAGAGAAATCAGAAGATTTGGTAAAGATAGTGAGAACTAGGAATTCAAGGCTTGTCTGGGCTCCATGTGAAAATTTGGAAACACAGCTAACTGGTACTGTTTTCCTTGCCAGTGAGAGGCCCTAGATTTAATCTACAATTTGGAAAAAGATAATAAAATGATAAACCATTTGATAGAAGTGTTGAATTTAAATTTGTAAAGAGAATTGTGAGTTTCAGCAAGCATTTAGTGAAAACTCAAAGTTGCACTCTATTTTATTGAAGGAGTGAATAACTGATACCGAGCTCTACCTCTCCTTTGTACTGGAGAAGAAGGATATAGGTGTTTGCTTTGGTTATTGCTTTGTCTGTTTCCCCATGTATATAGTGAATAAAGTGTTAAATATATCCAGCCAATCTCCACAACATGCCCACATTAAATGTGAGCCTATTTGCAATCATTGCACAACAGATATGGGGAACCAGCAAAGATTAAAGCATTGAGAGGAGGAATTTTAAGCCACAGGGTTCACCAACACTTCCTAGACTCATAACACATTCTCATTTTTTCCTAGCCCATAGCAACCAAATAGACATGATCTAAGAGAACAACATCCTTCTCATTTTGACACATGTCATGATTATTTATTTAGTATTAAATTATGCAAAGCAGTTCAATAATATTTACTTTTATGAGAACAAAGAATTACTTGTTAAATGAAGAGGATGATTTCTAGAAAAATGATGTGGTTTTTTTTAAATTGATTTTTCTTTTTTTTTTTTATTTATTTATTTTTTTTTATTATTAACTTGAGTAAAATTTTAATGTTATTCCCTTTCCCCGGTTTCCGGCAAACATCCCCTCCCCCTTTCCTTATGGGTGTTCCTCCAACCCTGGATTTTCTCCCAACAGTCTAGTCACTAGGGGTTCAGTCTTAGCAGACCCAGGGCTTCCCTTCCACTGGTGCTCTTAGATATTCATTGGGCCTAACCCACGAGGCCAGAGTTTAATTATGGGTGTGTGGCTTAGTCCTCAGGAAGTCAATATAAAGTCAGCATTTCCAGTTCTTTCTCTGATCCAACAGGGTCCTTTTCATTTTGGTTTCCTGGCATACATAGCCTGTCTTTTTATATTTGGGGCATGTATTCTGTTTAGGAGAGCGTATAGCTGGATCCTACATTTTGATCATCCGCTCAGAGTTTTTTTCTATCTAGGGTGCTAACTCAGTAGCATTTTTAATAGCCACTTTTCAATGAGTACAATGCATGTCTTCTGTGATTGGGTTAGCTCATCCAGGATGATATTTTCCAGTTCCAAATTTTAGAGAGTATCTTCAACATTTTCTGTATCCATTCCTTATTTTCTGAGCAAGGCTAGCATAGGGAGCAATTGTTGGGGCATTTTTGGGTATGATTCAAAGGGCATTTGCTCATCCATGGAAATGTTACTTGGGTCTGAAGGTTTATTACAAGCCTACATATAAATGAAGCAATACAAAAAATATGTAATTATGCTTAGAGATAATCACTGATTCTTTTTTATTAATTATTTATTTACATTTCCAATGTTGTCCCCTTTCTGGGTCTCTTCTCCACCAACCTCCCAGCACATCCCCCTTCCCTTTTGCCTCTAAGAGGGTGCTCTCATGCCCACCTACCCACTCTCACCTCACCCCACATCCCCATTCTCTGGGGCATCAAGCCTCCATAGGACTAAGCACCTCCCTTCCTACCAATGCCAGATAAGGCAGTGTTCTGCTACACATGTACAGGGACCCATGGACTGGCACATGTATACTCTTTGGATGGTAGTTTAGTCCCTGGGAGCTCTGAGGGTCTGGCTAGTTGATATTGTTGTTCTTCCTATGGAGTTGCAATCCCATTCAACTCCTTCAACCCTTACCCTAACTCTTCCATTGGGGTCCGAAGGCTCAGTCCAATGGTATCTGCATATGTCTTAGTCAGGTGCTGGCAGAGACTCTCAGAGGACAGGTATACCTGGCTTCTGTCTGCAAACACATCTTGGCATCAGCAATAGTGTTGGGGCTTGGTGTCTGAGGATGGGATGGGTCCCAAGGTGGGCGGGTGTCTAGATGACTTTTACTTCAGCCTCTGCTCCATTATTTTGTCCCTGCATTTATTCACTCATTTTTATGATACTATTTAGTGTGAATATGTATCTATGTTTGTATTTGTATATGTTTAATTGTACACGTATTTGTGGGTGACAGAAAGATTGAAGTCCAGAGGAAACACTTGGCTATGATTTGTATTTTTTCAAGTAGGGTATATAAATGGTCTAGAAATCTGGAAATCACACTTGGCTCTGCCTCAGTGTACTGAGGATTATAAGCACACACCAGATTATTCTTAAAGGTAGGTTCTTCAGGTTAAACTAGATTCATGTCCCTAGGCTTGGAAGTAAGCACTTTACTGATTAAGTTGTCCCTTCACCCATTTCTAACTTTAACTTACATTTATTCTTCTGAATGTTGCAGCTTGGGGACTAAAATGAGCAATGGACTTTGAAGAAACATACTGCAGAAAGTCAGTCCTGCTAATGTAAACTTTTAAGCCATTTATATAAGTAACTTACCTACAAAATAACAGATATTAAAAAGCTGATTCAGCCTAAGAAGAATGACTCCTTGACATCAATAAACTGAACTTATTCTTGAGGAGATTGTTGTATATACTGGCACTAGAGACAGAATTAAAAAATGTTGACATTTGTTCAAAATGAGGCAGAAAAAAACTGTTTAGCAAGATGAAAACTTTAGTACTATGGCTGGAATTTGTAACATTTATTTCCACAACATATAAAATAGAGACAAAATGGCAGATGCATCAGAGCAATATATAAAAAAAGAGCAGATTGTAAGTGGTTTAGAGAAAGTAATTCCATGTGGACACATTCACACAGCATGAAAGGATCAACCTGGAGACAGGAGGGAGCAAGTCGTGTGTTGAGAATGAAGCACTCTGGAACATGAATGAAAGTGTGATGCCAAGCACATGCTGTCTGGGAGAGAAACAGGCCAGGTGTATAGCTGAGGCTTGGCTAAGAGAGCATGGATTGCTCATGCACTGTGGTCAGAGGAACTTTCAGCAAGTTGGATGCAGGCATGATCAATCTCCCCAGATAAAGTGTGTTGAAGACAAAATACAGTGCAGAAAATAAAACAGAAGTGCTGACATTTGGTTTTCAAAACATTTTGAAACTGCTTATCAACAAGATCCTTTGGAGAGTGAACACTGTCTTGTACTTATTTCTAATTATTAATACCACCTTAATAACTAACTAAGACCACACATTGTTAGATATGAACACAAACTAGAAAGAGGCCATGAAACATCAATCATTGTCTAACTAGAAAACTCTTCCTTGGTGTTTCCTTTAGAGGAATTATACATGAACAATAGAAAATATGTATGTGCATATTTCTTAAATTGAGAAAGCATTAGATGGTAATAATAAATGGCCCAATGGCCTGTATTCAGAGACATTAAAAATTGTTTCACTATGCAAAAAGACAGGGAATATTGCAGTGTGTGTGTGTGTGTGTGTGTGTGTGTGACCTTAAAATGTCTTGAACTCTATATTTATTTGAATGAGTGAAATGGCGATCAAGTCTTAAGGTCTTAAATACTTCCAAGAAACTTATTAATAAACAATTTCATATAGATGTGGCTTTCTCCTCTAATTAAGTGAAAAAGGAGTTTTAGACAACTCATCTTTATTACTCATCTTCTGTTGCCCTGATTGTGTAGGCAGTGATGAGCGTCAATGAAGAGCAGAAGGAGAATGAGGGTCAGATTTGTCTCAATAAATACAATAATGCCTACCCTTGAAAAGGAAAATGAAGCAAAGTGGCTGTACTAGTAAATCAACATGACAAGAGAAAGTCTGGAGGTTCTTGTAACAATATGCTTTTTGTGAAAGGAAAATTTCTCAAAGCCTTGCTGTAAGTTTGATGTGGATAGGTGAAAGAAGATAAAAATGAGACACTACTATCAACATGATAACATATGCATAAAGAGGCAAATAGTGGCAGACACTCATATGTATGTCAGTGACAGTAATGGATGTCTAATTGAATTTAAGTCCCACCAAGCAGGATGAACATCAGGCCTGGTATGGGAAACATATTTTTGAGGCTAGTGAGGTCATAGACCTTAGGATAGAATCTACTACTGCTACTTTGCTAGAATGGCATAATTCTTTGCCACATTCTAAATATTATCTTTATATTCACAGATAAATATGTCTGTGGCTCCTCATCATGAAGCTTCTTTTTGAAGCAAATGGACACCATCTCAGAAAACTACAGTTGTACAAAACAGATCATGGGAATCCAACCAAAGTGGATACCTCTACAGCACAGCTTCTGCATCTATGGGTCAAAGTTCATTTCAGAAGAAGGGGTGGAAAAAATTTAATAGATGGAATACCAGGAAGTCTGCTATGAAATAGGCTTTCTTAGAAATGGCTATATAAACAAGACTTGAAAAGCAGCAATACCATATTAGCAGTAGCCTGTTAACATGAAAGGGAGACATTTCACAAGGTCCCACATCTAGACAAAGAAGTGACTGATTGCTGTGAGAAGGAACATTAGCCTCTCTCAGAGATGACCCTTGTGATTTATTGTTCATTTAGAGTTGTCAGCTTTGGAACTGCATACATAAACCCCAAAAAGATTCAACAAGTCCTATTCAAATTGTGTGTGTGTGTGTGTGTGTGTGTGTGTGTGTGTGTATGATTGTGTAACAAATATATTCAAAGAAAAAGAGGTTATTCACTTGAGAGTGTGAGGGTCTAAGAGGGATTAGAGGGAGAGTAACTGGGAGTGGCTGGAGGGAGAAAGGGAGAGGGAAACTGTTATAATTATATTTCAGTTAGAACAAGCTTGTCACCCCTTCGTTCTAATCTGTTTGGTGTGGGAAGGTTCTCCACAGGATACTAAAAGAGAAACCTGAACAACAACCCAGTCACAAAACCTTTGACCTACAATCTGTCCTAACTACAAGATATGCTGGGGCAATGGTGGTACAGTAGTTGTAGTAGCCGCTAACCAATGCCTCATTTAAGTTAAGGATCATACCACCATGTCTGACACTGTCTAGAGGGCCAGGAACTAGAGACTGGATATTCCAGACAACTAAAATAGAAGTAAGTAAATGAAAGAACTGATTTCTGAAGACAATTTTCTATTCTTATTGATTGGAGCCTTGTCAAGTCCTTATCAGAGAGGCTTCTTCCAGCTGTAGATAGGAGCAGGTGCAGGGACAGACAATTTGATGTGGAGAGAGAGGGTCACTTGAAGATCTCTACTAGGTCTCTCTGCTCTGATATGAGGAAACCCCACAGAAGAAAGAAGGGAAGATTTGAAGTGTCAGAGGGGATGGGGGACACAAAGAGAATGTGATCCATTGAATTAATCAGGTCTAATATGGGCAAGCACCAGCCTCTCGTGGATATACACCAGGTCCTCTGAATATATGCTATAGCTATTAGCAGGTGTCTCTGACTATTTTGCTTACTCTGGGATTCTTTTCCTCCTATTGGGTTGCCTTGCCCAGTCTTGATATGAGGGTTTTTGCCTTGTCTTACTGTATCTTGTTTTGTTGTGTTTAGTTATTACCTCTTGGAGGCTTCCTCCTTTGAAGAAAAATGGACTAAAGGCTTCCTCCTTTGAAGAAAAATGGACTAAAGTGGAATTGGGGAAGAAGGGAGGTGGAGAGAGAAGGGAGGAGTGAAAGGAATGGAAATTGTGGTCAGGATGTATTATATGGGAACAACTATTTTAAACTAAAAACATAAAAAGGGGCTGGAGAGATGGCTCAGACGTTAAGAGCACTGATTGCTCTTGAAGAGGTCCTGAGTTCAATTCCCAGCAACCCTATGGTGGTTTGCAACCATCTGTAATGGGATCTGATGCCGTCTTCTGGTGTGTCTGAAGACAGCTACAGTGCTATTCATGTACATTAAATAAATATTTTAAAAACCATAATAAATAAACAAATAAATAAATAACATTCTATTTTAGGATTGATTGTCCCAATGTCTTTCACTCTTGGTCTCACAGTAGGACTGATACACATGCACACACACATACACACACACACAAATGAAAACAAAAACAAAAATCAAAGACATCTTGGAGGTTCTTTGTCACATAATATTTTGTTAGAGCATTTGTTTTACCTTACAGCTCTTTTGAGTATATAGCATGACTTCTAGCTTTGTGTTTTTATGGGATTCCTTGTGTACAATGTGTGTACCTCTGTGTCTACATATGTTTGCCTTATTCCTGTTTGCTTTGCTTTGTTTATTTTATTTTGTCTTATTTCATTATTATTCTCTAGGTGCCTATTTCTTTGCTAAAGAGAGATTCAGATGGAATGAAAAGTGGGGAGGATCTCATAGGGGTCAGGGAAAGTGAAACCATATTCAAAATGTATTGTGTGAAAAAACTATTTTAAATAAAAGATGGGATAAAAAATCAAGAAGAAAATGATACACTGTCAAAATTAGCTTGTGGGGCTATAAATATAGCTCAGTGGGTAAAACACTTGCTATGCAAGTGTGTGGACAGGATTCTAAGTCCTGATATCCCACACAAAATCATGAGATATGTGATAGACCCTCTGAAATTTCCACATCACAGAGGAAGAGAAACAGGATCCTTGTACAAGCTTAGTACTTAGACTAGAAAGAAGCAGTAAAGTCCTGTTTACCTGAGAGACCCTGTCTCTATGAATAAAGTGGACTGTAATTTAGAAAGACATCAGATATCAACTTTGAGCAACACACATGTACATACACACAAATGCACATACACACATGAACATATATATGAAAAATGTAAGTAAAAAGAAAGAAACTAGAGGCATCCTCTATTTTTTTTTTAAAACTTTCTTCTACATAGAAAAGAATTGTCAGTAGCATTGAACACAGGTGTAGATTACCTGGACTTCACAACTTCTTACTGCAAGGAAAGGGATCTTGAGCACTGTAAAGGTAGAGTCAGGCCTCTTTATTTGATACAATAGGAGAGATCATTGTGAAATCAACAACAGCAGTAATCAGAAGATATTGAACTCTCCAGATTGTTCTGTCCTTCATGTTATATCAGCATTATTTTTACTCATTGCAACATTCTTGGCTTGATCAATGCTACCTGCTTGTTTAGTTCCAGGTTGGCCTATTCTCAGCTAGATCACAGCCCAGGACTACCTGCCCAGAGAATATTGCTACATATTATTAATATTTATTAACCAAACAATAATCAAGACAATACCTACAGACATGCTCACAGGCCCATCTTATCCTGAGAATGCCTTAATTGAGTCCCTTCTCACAAGACTCTAGAATGTATCAAGTTGAGAGTTAAAAGCAAATAAAGCTGAGTGTGGTGGTACACACCTTTAATCTCAGTCAGTACAGGAGGCAGAAGCTAGCAGATTTCTATGAGTTTGAGACTAGGCAAGGGTACGTCTCAAACAAAACAAAAAACAAGCTAAGATGAATCGCTTGGGACAGTAACTATTTAACTACCAGTAAGTTTAACATTAGTTAGTACTACTATGGAGTGAATACTTATGCAAGGTAGCAGAATTTCTTAAATCTATCTAGTTCTTTCTCATCAAGGACCATTTTGGAGCTCTTTGTCAATTCTCTTCTGATAGTTCATGATGTGCTTTCTTGTAAGTTTGACTGAGTTAAATATACCTTGATTACTTCAGAATTCTTCTTATTGTTTTAGTACTAACCCCACAATGGTAACTTGACCACAGTAGGAATACGGGGGCTTTCCTATAAGTCATCTGTACCAGCTGCTGGCTCCCTACTGTATTTATTGCTGAGAAATGGTTCCATTCCCTTTGAATTCCACCTGTAGCTTTCCATTTATAAATACTTAGCTAGAGCTTTTCTTGGCTGCAGATGTAGGGGGATTTAAATTCTGCTCCTTTGGCAGATTGGGGTGGAATTAAATTGGAGGAAGGGAAGCTTTTTATTTACAGTGCATTCTAAAAACAGACCCCTCAACACAGAGAATGTGGCCAACATCGCACTTCTTCTATCTTAGCTTTAACACACTGTGAGCTCCCTTATTTGTATAAGTTCAGAGGCTTTTTATTTCAAATTAATCACCATGCTCACATTCTGACATATAGGATACTAACAGGTCATTGTTGGACTTGGAGTAGCACTTGAAAAATACCTAAATCTCTACTCCTTATATACATACCTCTATCATACTTCCTTGGCCTATACTGAACTAACTTTAGTCCTCATTTGAGTAGTAAGATTTATATACATCAATTTTCTTCATGAATAAATGTGTTTTTCTAGTTAATATAATTAACCAATCTGTTTTGATTTATTTATTTATTTATTTTTGGTTTCTTGGTCAATTTCTCTTCCCTTTCATCTAAAGATTATTTTCTCTCTGAGGTTTCTGAACATGAACATCTTCCACCTTTTCCACCATGAACCTTGTTTTTAGATTCCCTATTCTCTTTATATTATTTTAGAATATATTTCTCTTTCAGGATATGTGACTCCTGACACATCATTGAAGTCTTCACTTCAGAAATTTAAAGTACTGAGTTTATTAATTCTTAGCTACTTAACATGACTAAGGCTATGTAGGTATTTTAGTATAGGAAGTTCCCGTTCTTACTCTGTGTTTCATCCACACAATCTGTCCATATTTTAGAGGTAGATGTGTATTTGTTTATTTTTATGTGTTTATATGCATACAAGTATGCTTATATCACTATTTGCATGTGGCCATCCGAAGACAACTTCATTGTCAGTTCTTGCCTTCTGTACCATTATAGATAGGGTCTCTACTGATGAATATACCAGGCTATCTGTCCAGTGAGTCTCTGAAGAGTATTCTTTTACTTCTCTCATATCTTCATAAGAATGCTAGGATGACAAACACACAGTAGGTGTTCAGCTTTTATGTGGGTTCTAAGGATTCAAAGTTGGGTTCCTCAGGCTTTTGCTGTAGCTATTTTTGCTAATGAAGCCACCTCTCCAGTCCTAAAATTTTATTTTAATTGAGAACAGTTTGTAACATGATTAACTGGGAATCAGCCTAAGAAGAAAACTAGGCAGATGATATTTCTTACTTTTCCTCACTTTGTACCACCATTTTGAGTTCAGACTGAAAAAGATATCTGAACTCTTTGCCACATACAAAATTTCAAATGGATTTTACAAACTACTGGTAGATTGAGGATATATGTCCATTGACTCTTAAAGGCTGGTTTCTCCTTGATTGCTAACTGATGAGATTATGATGAAAAATCTTTGAGGGAGCAGAATTTCCTCTTGTTTCTTCAATGTGTTTTCTACATGGTTACATCTACATGCCAGGAAGAAAGCTAGGTACTTTTATATCTTAGTCAAACTGAACCTTAATCCTGGCCGCTTGACATAAAATATCTTTGCACATTTGCACATAAAGGCTTTTGGAAAATTTACATATGTATGTATATATGTATGTAATACATATGTATATATTTGTGTGTGTGTGTGTGTGTGTGTGTGTGTGTGTGTGTGTGTGTGTAGTTTCCTTCTCCTCTTCTTTTTTCTCTGGGATACTGCTGGAGTAAGCAAGTTTTAAAATTGTGTGACATCCAGTCTAAAATTTACTTAAAGAATGGAGAAGACAGTTAGTGTCTAAGACAGTTTTTTGGCTAGTGGGACAAAACCTTTCTTTATACTTCTGTTTTGCTGATGAGTGATGTTTTACAGTCTCCTCACAGAGTTTTCTGGATAATGAGAAATTTGGTAGCTGAAACAAGAAAAATCACCTTCTTATACACCTGCTGATGCCTTGTATATCATATATAATGTTTACTCTGAACCAACCTGGATGAATTAAGACAGATATTAAAATCAGTGGAGTGTAATTGGTAAACTAAATTGAATTTGGTTTTCAGTTTTTTAATTCCAGCTTGTTTCTCCCTGAGTTCTTTTGATACATGTGGGAATCACAATGGTGTGTGTTGAGGTCATTCTTCACTGGGGACTAGTGTACTCTAGAAATGATTTGAGATAGCAATCATGATGGTTTATTATTCATAATATTATGTGATTCTGTATAAGTGTGAACACTAATTGGCTATTGACTCAACCCTCAGTATTGAGCACATCACCTGAGTGAGGTAACCCAATCACAAAAAAACACACATGGTATGCACTCTCTAATAAGTGGATATTAGCCCAAATGCTTGAATTACCCAAGACACAATCCACAGACCACATAAAGCTCAATGAGAAGCACAATCAAAGTGCAGATGCTTCAGTCCTTCTTAAAAGGGGGGGGATATTTATAGGAGGAGATATGGAGACAAAATTTGGAGCAGGACTGAAGGAATGGCTATTCAGAGCCTGTCCCATCTGGGGATCCAGCCCATATATATACACAGCCACCAAACCTAGAAAATATTGGTGAAGTCAAGAAGTGCATTTTGATAGGAGCCTTATATAGCAAACGCTAGCAGAAAATCATTGAACTGAGAAAAGGGTCCCCATTGGAGGAGTTAGAGAAAGGATTGAAGGAGCTGAAGGGGCTTGCAACTCCAAAAGAACAATACCAATCAACCAGAGCTCACAGGGAGTAAACCACTATTCAAAGTCTGAACATGGACAAACTCATGTCTCCAGCTCCATACATAACAGAGGTTGGCCTTGTTGGGCACCAATGGAAGGAGAAGCCCTTTGTCCTGAGAAGGTGGGACCCCCCAGTGTAGGGGAATGTCAAGATGGGGAGGCAGGAA
Organism: Rattus rattus; assembly: GCF_011064425.1. Lineage (NCBI taxonomy): Eukaryota > Metazoa > Chordata > Mammalia > Rodentia > Muridae > Rattus > Rattus rattus. The sequence continues at coordinate 43,050,933 of NC_046168.1, read as the reverse complement.
GGGGGGTTTGGGGGAGGGGGAACAGCCTCATAGATGAAGGCAGAGGAGAATGAGATAGGGGGTTTATGGAAGGGAAACCGGAAAAGGGAATAACATTTGGAATGTGAATTAAAAAAGTCCAATTGAAAAAAAAGAAAAAAGAAAAATATTTTAAAGTTCAGAATGGTCAAAAACTGAATGTTATACAAAATTGTAAAACATTAATAACATCTAGAAAAATGTTCATGGTGAGGAAATTTACTTCTCTTCTTTTAATGATTGTGTTCTGAGTGTACTTGAACTGCTTATGGACCATATCTTAATTTAGAGCACAGGCTACTATTCTATTTTTATAACAATGGAAGAATAGAGGAAATCTGGCAAGTATTTAAATAAAAGTGAGATGCCTAACATGAATTTTAAGAATATATTTTCCATTTTTATCCATCTAAATCTAATCCTCAAAATATGGCACAATCTCTTCTCAAAAATTGAAAACCCTTTTGCTCTCTTGACAGCCTTGCTTCTCTGTATATCTCTGGCCTTATTTTTCTATACTAACTGCTTCAGCATATTCTTTACACAATTATTTAATTCTTCACAAATTGGCCAACAATTAGCAGTCCACTTTTAAATTTTCTAGATTTTAATTGCCTCAATAATGATTTCATCAGTCTAAGTTGTGACTTCTATTGAGGCCAGAAAGCTTTGGCTCATATCAGTGAATTAGAAACCTAATCCCCTTGGCAAAAGCAGAAGAAACAACATTGGGAACATTATGGTAGGTATCAGAGCGGGATCTCAGTGTCAGTGAATGCAAGCTGGAGGAGGGCCTTAACTGTAAACTAGATCCAGTGTATTTTCCTTTAATTTTTGCACACACACACACACACACACACACACACACACACACACACACACACATATATATATATATCCCCAGTTGTAATGATAAAAAAACTTTATAATTTTTCAAATTCTGTAAAGGTATACTGGGCTTGCATACCTTACACACACACACACACACACACACACACACACACACACACACACACACATACACACACACGGTATGCTCTCACTGAGAAGTGGATATTATCCCCAAAGCTCAGAATACCCAAGATACAATTCACAGACCACATGAAGCTCAAGAAGAAGGAAGATCAAAGAGTGATGCTTCAGTCCTTTTTAGAAAGGGGAAGAAAATACTCATGGGAGAAAATACGGAGACAAAGTGTGGAACAGATACTGAAGGAAAAACATACAGAGATTGCCCCACATGGGAATCCATCCCATATACAGTCACCAAATCTAGACATTTTTGTTGATGCCAAGAAGTGCATGCTGACAGGAGCCTCATATAGCTGACTCCTGAGAGGCTCTGCCACAGCCTGACACATACAGAGGCCGATGCTCACAGCCAACCATTGGATTGAGAACCGAGTTCCCAATGGAGGAATTAGGGAAAGGACTGAAGGAGCTGAAGGGGTTTGCAACCCTATAGGAAGAACAATGTCAACTAACCAGACACCCCAGAGCTTCCTGGGACTAAACTACCAACCAAAGAGTAAATGTGGAGCGACCTATGGCTCCAGCTCCATATGTAGCAGAGGATGGCCTTGTAGCACATCAATGGGAAGTGAGGCCCTTGATCCTGTGAAGGCTAGATGGCCCAGTTTTCGGGGATGCCAGGGCCGGGAGGCGTAGGGAGTGGGTGGGTGGGTGGAGCACCCTCAAAGAAGCAGGGCAGGGGATGGCATAGAGTGTTTCTGGAGGGGAAACGAGGAAAAGAGATAACATTTCAAATGTAAATAAAGAAAATATCCAATAATTTTTTTTAAAAAGAAATTTGATTTTAACAATTAAGTCATGCTGTGCATAGAGCTGACAGATCTGTGTCCAAAACCTACTCAATTAAGATTTTCTATACAGTAAAAATCCTATGTTAATAAGTGAAATACTTGTTATTGAAAAAGATTGATTTTGAGTTTTACCTTCATCTCCAGTAAAGTCCTTTAAAAAGGATTTGGAACCCTACTTAAATTATCATTTCCCTTCCTAAGGATGAATTTTGTTTACTACCTTGTAATAAAACCAGAAAGACTCTTCCCTGTATGTTGGTCCACAATGAATGCTTCCTCACGTTCAAAATACAGGAGTTAGGCCAGCTCATTTTAAAGTTCCCTTCCAAAATTAAAATTCTATGATCACACAAATCTGTGATGCTGTTGAATACACATGCTCTCTTTAAATAAGGGATCAAAGCTGTAGCACAATTTTAAGTTTATTGGAAATGTGACTTTTATTATCAGCTGTGAATCAAATTTTTCCTCTAATTTCATGGACCTTATCTTGGACTCACAGAACTGCTGATATTTTCTTTAACTGCTGTCCTTCAGAGCCGAACATCTGTAAGTAAAGTCTGAAAACAGGAAAGCCTTCAAGATACCAAGCGATTAATTACCAAGGTGGAGATTTCAGGACATGCTGCACAGTGTTATGGTTGTCATACTCTATCTTCCCATTCCTTCTGGGCTGAGATTGAAGGTTTCAGGAATTTAATGGCTCTGAAAACAAGTTTTTTTTTCCTGTTCTTCAAATTGACATTTATTAGAACTAAAAGAGTCAAATATTTACTTCGCTTATGATTCATTGTATAGCTGATTCATATCAACTTGATGAAATGCTAGATGCAAATAACGGACACAAAACACCTAGTAATTATGGTGCTTCATGTGCATAAAATAAAGTTTAGCAAATGATAGCTTTGATTCATGAAGAAAGTTGTATTTAAATATAATCATACTCTTGTATTGTTTAAGGGTTTGTTTGCAATCCAGTAGCTGCCATATAATCACAATACTAAAAATGTCACTATTTCTCTCTAAAATTTATTTTCTCTATTACTACAACTAGAATGACAATTACGGAGATATAACACATCGCCAACATCTAGTTTTCTTAATAAGAATGCAAAGGGTCCTGTCCCAGGCTGCAGATCCCCCAGTGTAGGGGAATGTCAGGGCAGGGAGGTGGGATGGGGGTGTGATTGGGGAGGGGGAACACCCTTATAGAAGAAGAAGGAGGGGGATGAGATAGGGGGCTTATGGATAGGAAACCAGAAAAGGGAAAGACATTTGAAATGTAAATAAAAAATATCCAATTAAAAAAAGAGAATGCAAAGATATTATTTTAAAAGATTTCATGATATAATACATTGATCAATTCAATTTTACTCTTAATTGACCACAGTATGTGACTAAATGTATTTAAAGGTTTAGGGCTCCACTTTTTCTAATAGTGAACACATTAGTGTGTTCAACAGGATTACCTACCAACATATGTATATGTGAATTTGATGAAGCCATAGATTTTCATCTCTAAAGAGAAAAAAACTGTTTCCACCTGATATACTGTTGATGGTATGATTGGTATTTTTAATAATTTTTATTTTCTTCAAGACAAAACTTGTCTGGATCTAAATAAGCCATGGCCACACTGGACAATTTTAGGCATGTTGCAGCAAGATTATTTTATAGTTGTAGCTGAGAACACACATGGGAATTGGCTGAAGACAATATTCTCTGCCAGTAATAAATATCAACCTGAAAAGAATAAACATCAAATACTTTGTTATTCATGCCTCCATGGATGAACATACCATATTCATATAATATTAAAAAATTAAATCATGAAATTTGCAGACAGTGAATGGAACTAGAAATAAACCACCCTAACAGAGGTAACCCAGACCCAGAAAAACAAACAAGTATATACCCACTTATAAGAAGATATTAGCTATAAATTAAAGGATAACAATTCTACAGTCCATAGACCCAGTGAAGCTAAGTAACAAGGAAGGTTCAAAAGGCAATACATCAATCTTCCTGGAAAGAGGTGAAAGAACTGATATAGCAGGGACACTGGAGACATGTGGGATGGGAACAGGAGTGATCAGGTGAGGTGAGGATGGAGAGAGAAAGTACTGGGAGAGAAAGTACTGGAATTGGGGACTTCTGGGGGACTAGCTAGAAACCTAGAACAATGGAAACTCCTAAGAATCTATGAGAGTGGCACTAGATAAATAAAACTAGTAATGTGGAATTCAGAACCTAAACTGGACCATTCCTCTTCCAAGCAAGCAAGACTTCCAGGAGACAGATTGGGACACCAATTCAGCCACAAGACCTTTGACCTACAATTTGTCCTGCCTGAAATATGTGCTGTAGTAAAAATGACACAGAAATTATGGAAATGGCCAAAAAGAGTGGTCCAACTTGAGACTCATGCAATGAGACAAAGCCTACATGTGACTGCCCGTAGGACCAGAAACCAGAGGCTGGAGAGCCTACAGACCCAGGATAAAGCTAAACAAGACCAGCAAAAAAAGTCAATGAAATGATCCCTAATGGTATTCTGCTATACATGTAGACAGGGCCTAGGGTAATGGTCATCAGAGAGGATACAGCCAGCAACTGATGGAGACAGGTGTAGAGACCCACAAACAAACATTTGATGGAGCTTGAGAATGCTGTGGAAGAGGAGAAGAAAGGATTGTAGGAAACAAAGGTGTTAAGAACACTTAAGAACATGACCATAGAATTAACTCACCTAGGCTCATAGGGAGTCACAGACCTAGGGAATCATAGGGAATCAGGGGGCCTGCATGGGTCTGACCTAGGCCATCTGCATATATGTGTACAGTGATTTACTTTTGGGACACCTAACAATGGGAGATGGAGATGATGCTTGTGGTTCTTTTCACTGCTTTTTTGACCCTTTTCCTCCTGGGTTGCTATGTCCAGCTTAATACCAAGGATGGTAGTTACCGTTATTGAAATTTGATATGTTAGGCTTGGCTTGCTCTTTTCTGAAGAGAAAGGGAGGAGGAAAGTATGAGGAGGGAGGAAACTGCATTTGGGACATAAAATATGAAAAAAGAAGAAAAATATTATTTTTAAAATCTCTGTCTCAAAAAATAAAATGAAACAAAGAAATATGAAGTATTAAATACTAAAAAAAAGAAAAGAGCCATGGATCTGACCATGTCTTTCCATGCTGAAATTTGTATGCAGGTTGCCCACTCCTAGCCCTGCATACTCATGCTGGATGATGTACTTAAAGCAAATCTGTATTTGAATGAAACATGAAATACACATTTTCTGTGTAAGAGGTTACTCTGACAAGGAGGACAGTTTCCTTCAGAACAGAGGATTTTCTGATTGAAGGAGAGCATGTTTGTAAAAATGAGGCAATTACAGTGATATATGCAAATGTTTATCAAGACAAGATCCGAGGATTTTTATCATCACAGACCATTGTGAGCTTCAAAACTGTGAATTTAGTTTTAGTTGTGATTGCATCCCTGGAATCATTCTGATGCCCATCTTGCACCTAACCACTAACATTCAATTTCAGCAGTTGCAATTGGGACTGTGATTAAAATGACAAGAATCTCCAAGTAACACTACTTTAAATGTCACAAGCTATAGAAAGATAAAGGATGTAAAAGTAAGCTAAATAATGTATTCCTAGTAAAATATAAATGTTCATGGAAAGGAACATTGAAAGTTTCAAAGTAATAAAAACGAAAGAAAACAAAAATAAAAACAACAAAAGATAATTACAACAGAAACAAAAACCAAAGCAACATGAGAATTGTATCCACATTGTCCAAAACTGCCAACTCCCAGTCCAGACTTCTAGAGAACTAATGGGTAGCAGAGCTCTGTCCACTTCACATGAGTCATTTCATTTCTGCAAAATAACATTGATTCAATTTAAATAACATAGTGACCTTGAGTTGTAATGAATGGATAAATTTATCTCTATTTAATTTATAGCTATATTTACACATTTTTCTTGATACAGATTATATCTATAAGATACACTTACATAACTTAATATGAAGCTTTCTTTTGGTTGTCAACTTGACAAGACGTAGAATCACTTTAGAGACAAATCTCTGAGCATGCCTGTGATCTAGGTTAGGTAAATTGAGTAGTCTACCCTAAATATTGACAGCAATGTTCTCTGGGAAGGAGACAAAAAGTTAATAAAAAAGAGAAAGCCACCTGAGCACCATCAAACACATTTTTCTGCTCTTTTTACTTCAGATACAAAGTCATTTACTCCAAATTCCTGCCACCAGCCTTTCCTTACCACAATGAATGGTATGTGAAATAAAATTCAAGATAAATATTTTCTTCTTGAACTTACTTTTGTCTGGGTGTTTTGACAGAGTAATATGACAAGTAACTAGTGTATTTGGTAGACTATTATTCTATTGTTTAGATTTGTAAGAGCTTATTTTCCCTGGAAAAGGATTAGTATTATAGGCTCCCAGACATTAGTAGCCCTCCAGACCTTATCACAACTCATGCCATAATGAAAGTACCATTCTGGCCAGAAAACTCAACCTGTAGACAGCACTACAGTCAAAAGAAAACAAAAATTTAATCAAAGTTCATAATTTTGGAGAAATCTCTGAATGTACTAACCTTGCTTTTTTTTTTCTTTTGTTTTGTTTTTGCTTTTGGATTCTGTAGTTCTGATAATGCATAACTGTTCTTGTTATCTGACATATATCAACACATAATATAGTTTGTGTGCTAAACTCACATCAAGAAAGTTGTAGAGCTACCCTGGAATCCCCAGAACCCAGTCCAGTCACTAGCAGGTTAATAAAGACTTTCTCTTGGCTTAAATCCAAGAACAAGCAGTCTTCTCTGGTGGATACCCCACAAGATTAGAAGCATATTGCTATCCAAATAGAAGATCAATATTTTGTGGTTATGAGGGTTGCATTTGAACGAAATGTCTTTGTTTAATAATGAGAGTAAAACAGCTTTTTGTTCATTATTTAGCTGTGTGCTCCTCTTACTCTATCTTTTTTTTTTTTTTACTTTTTTCCCCGTCTTTAATAAATTGGGTATTTCTTATTTACATTTCAAATGTTATTCCCTTTCCTGGTTCCAGGCCAACATCCCCCAGCTCCACCCTTCCCCTTCTATGTGGGTGTTCCCCTCCCCATCCTCCCCCCATTACCGCCATCCCCCCAACAATCCCATTCACTGGGGGTCTAGCCTTGGCAGGGCCAAGGGCTCCCCCTTCCACTGGAGCCCCTACTAGGCTATTCATTGCTACCTATGAATTTGGAGCCCAGGGTCAGTCCATGTATAGTCTTTGGGTAGTGGCTTAGTCCCTGGAAGCTCTGGTTGCTTGGCATTGTTGTTCATATGGGGTCTCAAGCCCATACAAGCTCTTTCAGTCCTTTCTCTGATTCCTTCAACGGGGGTCCCATTCTCAGTTCAGTGGTTTGTTGCTGGCATTCACCTATGTATTTGCTGTATTCTGGCTGTGTCTCTCAGGAGAGATCTACATCCGGTTCCTGTCAGCCTGCACTTCTTTGCTTCATCAATCTTATCTAGTTTGGTGGCTGTATATGTATGGGCCACATGTGGGGCAGGCTCTGAATGGGCATTCCTTCAGCCTATGTTCTAAACTTTGCCTCCCTATCACCTCCTAAGGTTATTCTTGTTCCCTTTTTAAAAAAGGATAGAAACATCCGCATTTTCGTCATCCTTTTTGAGTTTCATGTATTCTGTGCATCTTGGGTAATTCGAGCATTTGGGCTAATATCCACTTATCAAGGAGTGCATACCATGTGTGTTTTTCTGTGATTGGGTTACTTCACTCAGGGCGATATTTTCCAGTTCCATCCGTTTGCCTGTGAGTTTCATAAAGTCATTGTTTTTGACAACTGAATAGTATTCCATTGTGTAGATGTACCACATTTTCTGTTTCCATTTCTTTGTTGAAGGGCATCTGGGTTCTCAAAGAACCAGGTTTTGGTTCTGTTGATTCTTTGTATAGTCCTTTTTGTTTCTACTTGGTTGAGTTTGAATATTTCTTGCCTTTGCCTTCTGGGTGTATTTACTTCTTTTTCTTCTAGAGCTTTTAGGTGTGCTGTCAAGCTGCTAATATATGCTCTCTCATGTTTCTTTCTGCAGGCCCTCAGAGCTATGAATTTTCCTCTTAACACAGCTTTCATTGTGTCCCATAAGTTTGGGTATGTTGTATCTTCATTTTCATTAAATTCTAAAAAGTCTTTAATTTCTTTCTTTATTTCTTCATTGACCAGGTTATCATTGAGTAGAGCATTGTTCAGCTTCCATGTATATGTGGACATTCTTTCCTTATTGTTATTGAAGAACAGCTTTAGCCCGTGGTGGCCTGATAGAATGCATGGGATTATTTCTATCTTTCTGTATCTGTTGAGGCCTGTTTTATGACTGATTATATGGCCAATTTTGGTGAAAGTACCATGAGGTGGTGAGAAGAAGGTATATCCTTTTGTTTTTGGATAGAAAGTTCTATTAATATCTGTTAAGTCCATTTGATTCTTAAGTTCTGTTAGTCTGTCTGTGTCTCTGTTTAATTTCTGTTTCCATGATCTGTCCATTGATGAGAGTGGGGTGTTGAAATCTCCTAATATTATTGTGTGAGGTGCAATGTGTGCTTTGAGATTTAGTAAGGTTTCTTTTATGTACGTAGGTGCCCTGGTATCTGGAGCATAGATATTTAGGATTGAGAGTTCATCTTGGTGGACTTTTCCTTTGATGAATATGAAGTGTCCTTCCTTACCTTTTTTGATGACTTTTGGTTGAAAATAGATTTTATTCGTTATTGAAATGGCTACTCCAGTTTGCTTCTTCAGAGTATTTGCTTGGAAAGTTGTTTTCTAGCCTTTTACCCTGAGGTAGTGTCTGTCTTTGTCTCTGAGGCAAAGACATCATCTAGGCAGCAAAATGCTGGGTCCTCATTGCTTATCCAGTTTGTTAATCTGTGTCTTTTTATTGGGGAAGAGGTCCATAATGTTGAGAGATATTAAGGAATAGTGATTATTGTTTTCTGTTATATTCATATTTGGAGGTCAGATTATGTCTGTGTGCCTGTCTTCTCTTTGTTTTGTTGCAAAACGATTAGTTTCTTGCTTTTTCTAAGGTGTAGTTTTCCTCCTTGTGTTGGGCTTTACCATTTATTTTTCTTTGGAGGGATGGATTTGTAGAAAGGTATTGTGTAATTTTGGTTTTGTCATGGAATATCTTGGTTTCTCCATCTATATTAATTGAGAGTTTTGCTGAATACAGTAACCTGGGATGGCATTTGTGTTCTCTTAGGGTCCGTTTGACATCTGTTCAGGATCTTTTGGCTTTCATTGTCTCTGGTGAGAAGTCTGTTGTGATTCTGATAGGTCTGCCTTAATATATTACATGATGTTTTTCCCTTACTGCTTTTAATATTTTTTCTTTGTTTTGTGCATTTGGTGTTTTGAATACTCTGTGACAGGGGGAATTTCTTTTCTGGTCGAATCTGCTTGGAGTTCTGTAGGCTTTTGTATGTTTATGGGCATCTCTTTCTTTAGGTTAGGGAAGTTTTCTTCTGATTTTGTTGAAGATATTTACTGGTCCTTTGAGCTGGGAGTCTTCACTCTCTTCTATACCTATTATCCTTAGGTTTGATCTTCTCATTGTGTCCTGGATTTCCTGTATGTTTTGGGGGGCTGTAGCTTTTTCCGTTTTTACATTATCTTTGACAGTTGTGTGGATGATTTCTATGGAATCTTCTGCTCCCGAGATTCTCTCCTCTGTCTCTTGTATTCTGTTGGTGAAGCTTTTATCTACGACTCCTTGTCTCTTCCTTTGGTTTTCTGTATCCAGGGTTGTCTCTCTTTGTGCTTTCTTCATTGTTTCTATTTCCATTTTCAATTCCTTCATCTGTTTGATTGTGTTTTCCTGTAATTCTTTCAGGGATTTTTGTGTTTCCTCTCTAAGGGCTTTTACTAGTTTGCTAGGGTTTTCCTGCATTTCTCTAATGGAGTTCTTTATGTCTTTCTTAAAGTCTTCCATCATCAGGATCAAATTGATTTTAAATCTAGATCTTGCTTTTCTGTTGTGTTTGGATATTGAGTGTTTGCTTTGGTGGGAGAATCGGGCTCTTATGATGCCATGTAGTCTTTGTTTCTGTTGCTTAGGTTTCTGCGCTTGCCTCTAGCTATCAGGTTGTCTCTGGTGTTACTTATTTTGCTATTTCTGACAGTGGCTTGACCATCCTATAGGCCTGTGTGCCAGGAGTGCTGTAGACCTGTTTTCCTGTTTCCTTTCAGCCAGTTATGGGAACAGAGTGTTCTGCTTTCAGGTGTGTAGTCCTTCCTGTCCACTGGCTTTCAGCTGTCCCTGTGGGCAGAAACCCCTACTTCTCCTAGGTCTCTGTGTGCAGGGGTCCCAGATGGCACTCAGTGTTTTCCTCTAGAAATGTGGGCAGAGAGTAGTCTCCTCTGGTTTCCCAGGTGTGTCTGCCCATCTGAAGGACTAGCTCTCCCTCCCATGGGATTTGGGTGCAGGGAGCTGTTTGACTGGGTCTTTTCAGATCTGGGTGCAATCTGGACTGCAGGACTCTTGTAGCTTGACTGCTACAATCTTCCTGCGCTGAGAGACACTATACAGTTTCCTCTTGGGGCAAGGATGTGGGCATAGGTGGGCAGAAGTGGCAGTTTCTCCTGCCCTGCAGTCTCAGGATTGCCCACACTTCTGGGAGATCCGCTCTTTCACCCTTGGGGTTTGGGAGCAGGGAGCTGTGGGCCAGAATCAGCAATGTCTGAGCGCCAACTAGAAACTGGAAGTGTCCGGTCCCAGAGGAGTTTTGCCTTTGTGTGTCCTGAGTTCACCAGGTAGGTCACTCCGAGCAGAAAAGTTGGTCTTACCTCTGGTCTCAGGCCTGAAGTCGCTCCTTGGTGCTGGCTTTCAGTTGTCCCTGTGGGCAGGAAACAGAAGGGCCTGCCCCTACATCTACTGGGTCCCTGTGCACAGGGGGCCCAGATGGTGCTAGGTGTTTTCCTCTAGAGTCAGAAATGTGGGCGGAGAGTCTTACTCTACCTCTTACTGTAGTCAGTTGCTTTCTTCCCTTTAAGCCAGGCTACTTTCATCAGCTATGATTTCATTTCACATCATATGTGGTTTTATTAAAGCATAACTCTGAAAACATAGGCAATTTATACATTTTAAAACCTCTTTCAAGTTCAAAATACATCTGGCTGTACTTTTACTCACTGAAACCCTTTGAAGATGGAAGAGTAGAAAGCTGGCCTTACACCTAGAGTTTCTTTCACAGGAAATGGTTCACAAAAAATTTAATTTAACATAACTCTGATGTGGAAGTTTCTAGTTCTTTGGAAAGTTAGTTATGTTAAATGATGTTTTGGTGGGTCATACAGGTGAAAGAATGTCTTGCTAAAGAAAACATGTGAAAGTATTTTCCTGAAGCAGACACAGGTGAAAGGATGTTTTGATATAGCAAACACATGGAAAGACCTGTGATTAAGGAATATAAATATGACCATATATACAATGGGAGACAAAGACTGAACTTTGGTTTGCTCTGCCTTGCTATTCTTCTCTAAAGACACACATGTATTGGTTCATCTTATATAGCATTGTTGAGCTAAACTTGTGGTAACACTACCATTGAGAGAAAATCTTCAAAGAACTGCTTGTGAGGTTCCTGTGGCAGTTTGTCTCTTCCACAGCCTCACCTTAGACTGGTTGGTGAACCTGATGTCTACTTGTTGAAAGGATGTACTATTTGTGCCTGGTGTCCATCTTATTAGAGGACTGGTCTGACGATGCTAAGTCATATTTGATGTTTGCTAAGTGAATGAACTGCTGAAAAAGATCAAGCTCACTCCCAAATAGCTATTGCTGAACAGGTCCACTCCCCATCTCATAATAACCTTTATCTTACATTACCTCTGCTGGGTGGTAAGCTAGAGGAGAGGTTGATCATTTATTAAAAGTAGGTTGCAAAATTTTATGCCTGCATAAATCTCTCCTTTTGTTTATAACACCATGTTTTCCACAAACACCACCACCACACACACAAACCATCCACAGTGGTGGTTAGTAACTTACCCTTTTAAGAAGTTTGTTTGAAGATTAATTTAAAGGCCCCAATGGTCAAAATCTCCATAAATTTGGATCTTTAAACTTTCCCCCATACCAGCCAATGTTAACATGGTATTTTTCATGCAGGTTTCAGCCTGATTTCTCATCAGAGACTTTTTGAGAATTCTTACCCAAGCTAAACAAGAGTTATTCACCCTTCTATGTTAAGACGAGGAAACTAGCACCCCCTTAATAATACTTGTTCATCCTCTAATCTACTGCTGAAACACAGAAAATGGAAATTTTTATAAAGATCTTTTGACATTCATATTCAGTGTGTCTTAATATGACATTTGAAATGTTTTTTTTTCTTTTTTAATGTATAAAATTATTTATTGTCAATAAATTTTTATTTAAGTGGTTGGTTTGATTTCTTTGCTGTCCATCCAGGCACTCTGAAAATAGCCCTTTCTCAAGGGCATCCAGTTGTGCGTTTTAGCCCATTTTAAGGTAGGTTTCCCTTGTGACACCCAACATCTCTGTAGAGTCTTTCATATCCATTCCTAACACTCAGAATCCTAATCTTTATGAAGGAAATGCCAGTGCTTCTAGAAACAAAACCAAAATTGCACATCAGTTTTGTACTTTGTTAGCTGTCTTGTAGTTCCTTCCCACAGACCTAACAAACAGTCCTGCGAGTCAAGCAAAACCACAAGTTACTATATGAGGCGTTTCCAACGATGTGTGGCTACTAAGGAAGCCCCATCGGGATAGACCTCAAAATTGAAATGTTTTGATGAGAATAGAATACCTCACTAAGGTAAATATTTTCCCCCTGAGGGTGTCATTTGCCCTCCAGTCCAATAAGCATAGTGGTTTCATTTTGAGCTAAACCATAAAAGAAAATTTCTAAACCTAATATAGCTTTACTCTTAGGAACTGTTCTTTGATCCCTGCTCATCTTTGTATCTACCTCTGTGCTATACATTTCTAAGTCTCATATATATTGTCAATGGTCCCTTCAGTTGGTCTTAAACATGGTACATATATGCGAGTACATGGTTATTATCTGTACCAGAAAAACATAGACCTCAGCCTAGCAAGATGTCTGAGGAGGGTTAAGGTGCTTACTGCTGAACCTTAAGAATGAGATCCATCCCCAGGATCCATATGGAAAAGGGAAGTATGAACTCCTACAACTTTCCTCTGACATCCTCATATTCATGAAGGCACATACACATACTCCATCCTACCAATGTACAGACAGACACAAAATAAAAATAATTTTTAAAACAAACAATGGGCAGAGGAAAGACCATGGAGCCTCAATCTTAAACAAAGAAGTATATATAATTAAGGAATGCTGTGAGTAGGAGAAATAGTCTTTCATAAGGAAGAGAGCAGCAATTCGTTAGCCAGTACCAAAAGGTTAGCCCTGAAATCATACATGTAAAAAACATTAGACAGACTGAGAAGGCTTTATCTATGAAACCAAGGAAATCACAGGGGTGGTGCAGGACTTCAGGATGGTAGTACGTACGTGCTGGATACCAGTTACCAAAAAAAAGCAAATTGGCACCATAGCCTGATGATACTTGGAATGAATTGGAGGAAACAAGTGATCTCTTCTTTTTCTCTGTTCCTATTTCCTTATAATATTCTAGAGTTATCATTGGCTAAGCGAAAGGACAGGATAGTTTATTTGTAAGAATAAGTCAGTCCTTGGGGCAAAAAACAGGTAGAGAAGTTCCTAGAACAGATAGGAAACACCGAAGAGAAACAGACTCAACAGTGTTTGCAAATGGTAAGCAGGTTATCTGTTCTTAAATTTATGAAGACATCTATTTGTTTAAATGTTTATTTGTTGAAATGCAAGACTCATTATGTGAATCTTTATTATTCCCTTACAGATGACTGTCACAGATGTTTGGCTCATGGTCTGGTTCCTCCACTGTCTTTCCAACATGCAATTCAATGTAGGCAATAGCCTATCAAACATTCTCTAGCTGAGGTCTTGATTTCCCTCATAATAGCTTCAGCATTGTGCATCTGTGACACTCTCATTAGGCAGATCTCTAAACCTGAAACCATAATCTGTCATCTAGAAGCTCTTTATCTATTAGAAAATGGATTTATTTCTGTAAATAACTTTTCTCATAATTAATTCTAGTAAATTTTGAATTATACAATCAATTGTTGAAATAATATATAAATGGCTATTATATGAATATAATACACAGCAGATAGTATAATGATTAGCAATTATGATAGACTACCCCACTGATAGTGATAGCAATGTTCCAGACTTTTATTGCTGAGTATCCAAAATTTACTAGTGAGGAACTTAATGCTGCTCATAAGTGAATGTATGAGTAAATTCATTAAATGATTAGCTGAAGCCTGTAAATTCCTTCCAGTTATAGAATTGCATGACTTAGGGGCACCAAGGTCACTTTATCTTGGATAAATGGATATTTTGGCAAAGAAAGACCTCAGAAACCTGCACTCCAGAGGGACAGAATTCTTGCCATACAATCCATTATGTTACATGAAATAAAACGAAAGTTTCCATATGGTTAAATAACTTATATGAAAAAAGAATAAAACAGTAAATGGAAAACTGTACTAAATTATTTACTTTTTGAAATCAGACTCCAAATAATACATGTAAAAAGGTTATAATTTTCAAATATCAGTCATTAAATTAAAAAATTTATTTATGGTTAAAAGGATGTGTTTATGTATGTGTGTGTTTGTGTTTGTGTGTGTGTGTATGTTTTGTGTGTGTGTGTGTGTGTGTGTGTGTGTGTGTGTAAAAGATCAAGAGAGAGAATGAGAGAGGGGGAGTGGGAATAGGTAGTGGCCAGAGGCAGAGAAAGAGTTCCTGTCTTAATTTTCTATTGCTGTGAAGGAATGCTATGACCAAGGCACTTTTGAAAGAAGAACATATGGTGGGCTTGCTTACAATTTTAGATGGTTAGTTCATGATCATCATGGCAGTAAGCAAAGCAGCAGGAAGGCAGGCACAGCACTAGAGCAGTAGTTAAGAGCTTGCATGTTTGAGATAACTGTAGGTTGATGTCATTATGCAAGCGAAGGCAGACAAGATAGAACGAGGCCTGTCATTGGATGAGAAGAAAGGGAGGTGGGAACAGAGGTTTTAGAAGGCAGGGAGAATACAAGAGGGGGGTGGGAGCTAGAGAGAAGGAGCTGAGAAAACATGGTAGTAAATTCTTCTCGATGGGCAAATTATATCTTATCAGTTGGTTCAGTGGATAATGTGTGATGCGTTTTTTCATGTGGCAACTTAATTGAGTTCAAGAGTGTATGGTGGCAGGATACACCAGGACCTCCACTGAGTTGGGAAGTGTATGCATGGTGTGGTAACAGCCCACCAAGGGAGTTGTGAGTGAGGGCAAGGCAGCTTGGCAGGGTGCTGTGCTGGAGCGCTAGTGGGTCAGAGGAAGCCTGGGAGAGAACTGTGGAATGGTATGCATGGGAACTATACCACCCTTTTTATTTTTACCACAACAGATAACAACCAGATAGTAACAGCTAACTGGAATAACATGGGCTTTTGAAAATGCACCTCCAACAAAGCCACACCTCTGTATTACTCATCCTGTCCTTTGTGACAGAAGTTTGTGAGTATATTGCTTTGAAGTATCATAGAAAATTGTTCTTCTGCACTTATTGTCCCTGTAATCTACTGAGTTATCCCTCATGGTACCTAAAACATGGCAGTTATTGTAATGTTTACTCTATTCATAATTTTAGATTTCTAGACTTAGAATAAAATAGTTTTGTAGACTTTTCAGGTTGGCTTTTTGCAATAAATGGTATGCATTTAAAATGACTCCAGATTTTGGGGTCATAATAGTACTAAAACAAATATTCATGTCAGCAGTAAAAATGTTCCACTGTAAGTCTATGCTATTTTATCCATTCATTGAACAAAGAGTTAAGACAATTATGAGTAAGTTTTTCAAAAATTCATGTGCAAGGCTTTGGAAGTATATAAACTTTCTTTTGTTTTATCATTCCATTCCTTCACATCTCAAATGATATTCCACTTCCCAATTACCTCTCCACTCATCCTCCCATCCCAAATCTGCCCTCTGTCCTCCCCCTATCTCTGTATGAGAGTGCTCCCCCATCCATCCACACTCTCCCACCCTACTGCTCCAGCATCCCCCTACACTGGGGCATCAAACCTCCCTGGGACCAAGGGTCTCCCCTCACATTGCTGCCAGGCAAGGCCATCTTCTGCTACATATGTATCTGGAGCCATGGGTCCCTCTAGGTACACTCCTTGATTGGTTGCCTAGACTCTGGGAGAACTGGGTGGTCAGGATAGCCTATGTTGTTCTTCCAATGGAGTTGCAATTTCCCTCAGCTCCTCCAGTCCTACCACCAGGTCCCCTACTAGGTTCCCTGAGCTCAGTCTGATAGGTGACTCCAAGCCTCCACATCTGCATTGGTTGGTTGCTGGCTGGACCTTCTCAGGAACTGCCACACTAGGTTCCTGTCAGCAAACTCCTCTTGATTTTCTATAATATTAGTCGGAATGTCTAACAAAAATTTCCATATGTTTGAAAAATATTGAACTTTCGAAATCCCCCAAATTAATATTTTATATTTAGCTATTTGAATTCTGCCATTAATAAGTAATACATTTGTTTATTTTAAACGTATCTCTCCATAGTAAATATATATGGAATTAACTATTCAGGCAAACATAAAAACAGAATTTCATTTATATTTAAGGGAGTTTTGTTTAAAGTTTGTATTAATGTTAGGGTAGCATTAATATAAATTGATTTAATTAATATTAATATAAATTAATATTAATGTATAAAGTTGTTTAATATGAAGTTTAATTACTTTTTCCTAACTTTTAAATAATGAGTTTTATTTCTTCTTAATGCTTTTTCTTTATTCTCTGAAAAATTTACCTCCATCTTCCCATTGATCTACACCAAAATGTCCCCTATAAACTCAGCATTTTCTTCCTCTTTTTCCTCTTCATCTTCTTGATCTTTCCTCTAGATCTAGATCTTCTGTTTCCCACAGAATACAGTTAGTGCTCATGTGCATAAGAAGTTCCACAAGTGTATGAGCAACCTACCATCGGACACAGCCACAGAGAAAATTACTTCTGTCTTCCAGTACCCTTCAAATAACAACTCCTATTCAAGGGATTCGGGTCCTAATAGCTCCTTATCTCTCAATTCTGGATTTTTGCTGGATTGATTTTATGCAAATCTGCAGGTGATAATAGCTGCCATTATGAATATAATAGTATAATATTATCACCATTGTGAGTATAATAGATATGTCATGTCCAGAATGCAGAATTACTTAACAGTCTTCTGGCTTTTATATTCTTTCCTTTCCTGCTTTTGTGATGTTTCCTGAGGCCTGGGAAGGGTTTGGGTTGTAATACTTGTCATATGTAACAATGAGCATTTATATCATTTGAGTACGTCGACTAGCTATTAATAGATCACCACCCACTACAAAAAGAAACTCCTCTGAATGAGTTTTGAAGTAGTACAGACATATTGGTCTAAATAAAAATATTAAAATATCAATTTGACAATATGATCATTTAGCAAAACAGTGTTAAGTTTCTCCATCAGCCTATGATTTCCTAGCCATGGCTTTGACCAGTTTACGATATTAGGCACAAATTTTCTCCTGTGGATGAGGCCTCAAATCCTACAATAGTCTTGCCACTATTGTGCTGTGAGAACGTTTTGCCTAGCACATTGACACTGAAGTATTCAGGGTTCTGTGTTAGGAAGAATTATTTGGGAAGAACTATTGATGACTTTTCTTCCCCAGTGGCCTGAATAGCATTTTTTCTGGCACTACCAAACTTATCCAGATGGGAATGAATCTCCTAGTTTGAGATCAGTTTGAGATTGATTTCTTATGTCCTGAAAGCAAAGTGTGTGTGTTATTCAGCAATACACTATTGTCATGTAGCAACCAAAAAACCATGGCAACAGTGTGTCACTTTGATGACTCCACAGCTTTTCTGACAAGTTACTCAGAAGGATATATACCATGCCTGGCACTGTGGCTTTATATTAATAACCCATGTCCTCTGAGAGCAGTGAAGTCTACCATATAGGATATCTCCATTTAAACTACAGAGAGAGAGAGAGAGAGAGAGAGAGAGAGAGAGAGAGAGAGAGAGATTTCCATAATGCTTCCTTTCATCATTAATCTCAATTACTCCCCCTCTACCCTAGTTAACTCTCATTCCTCTAGTCTTATTTCCATATTACTGTTTATTCTGCACTAAACTTTGTTCTTTTTGTGTTATGTGTATTCAACTATTCACATCAAGTACAGATGGAAGAGAGGTTTCTGTACAGCTTTTTAATACTCCTTTTTAATTTTGGTTACTACTCTTCCAAAGCTCCCTTATCTTCCATGCCTTCCTTATTGCTTAAACTTTTCTGTCCTGGCTTATCCTTATTTTGTTCATTTTTAACTATCTTCTATTATTTCCTTTCTCTTAATACATCCTCTCCCCAATGGAACATTTCTATGCCCTGTCTTCCACACTATTCTAAGTTAAAAACACAAAGTAAAATATCTGAAGCTTACATCTGCATATCTTTCTGGGTTTGGGTTACCTGACACAGTGTAACATTTTCCTCATTTTTATTCATTTATTTGAAAATGTCATCATTTTATTTTCTTTACAGCCAAATAAAATTGCATTTCGCATGTGTACGTGTTTGTCAATTACACACCAGTTTATGATATCTAGGTTGATTCCATTTCATAGCTATTATGAATAGATCAAGAGTGAATATAGATGAGGAAGTATCTGTGTGATGGGTTATAAGGTCTTTTAAGTATGTGCTTAGGATATGTATAGTTGGATCATGTGGGAGTTCTAATTCTAGTGTTTTTGAGAAACTAGTTTTCGGCTGGGTCTGCTTCTGCCCTCATGGTGTCCAGGTACACAGGGCTGGACTGGAAGCAATGAGCCTAATCTGGGCCAGGTGGTGGATCAGTCAGGAAGTCGGAAGGTCGGCAGTGAGCATGTGTGTGTGTGTGTGTGTGTGTGTGTGTGTGTGTGTGTGTGTGTGTGTGTGTGTGTGAAGTGGGGTGGGCGCAACACATCGTTCTCTAAGATAGTTTTCAATAAAATAGCCCTCTTTTATTAGGGGTACTCAAAAACTATATAAACCTTGGGAAGTGGGTAAGAGTTTTCAGGGCAAATGTACAGCATTGGCTGGAGTTGAGGTGTCAGGAATGCTTCATTTGCATGAAGAGAAATTCCAGGTGCTTCCTAGACAGTCCTTATAGGGAGAGAAAAAGTTAAACTGTAATTTGGCCACCAGCCTATACCACTACCTGAAGGGTGGTAAATGTGGGGGAGGGGGGCGATCAAAAGGCTTTACCTGCTGCTGTAAAATTAAAATTGGAGGCTTCTTTTACCCTGCACTAGATCCGGCACTGTAGTGCCCCATGACATCTCTTAGATATCGTTATCTCAGTCAGCAAAGCCTCTCACCTGCTTAGCTCAATCCCATATCACACTGCCGATGTCAACTCTCTAAGCCTGGCAACAATCTCTCTGCCCGTCTAGTTCCCAAGTCAGGTACCCACCATGCCAAATGTACACATGCCAATTCTGGGGTGGCCCAGTATCTCCAGCCAACACATACTCTCTTGAATGCAATTAAATTGTCACATGAAAGAACATACAACACAATAACCTCTGATCCAACTGATAAGATATAATTGCCCACCTAGACATACAAAGCCTTGTACACATCTATCCTTAAAGAATATTCATGGGCTGGAGAGATGGCTCAGCCATTAAAGGCTAGGCTCACAACCAAAAATATAAGAATATTCATAACAACCTGTAAATGCACAAAGAAGAATTTCAACATCTGCTGCCATGTTCTCTCCGCTGCTTCTCCTCCTCTGGCTCTAGTCTCCTCCTCCTCTCTAAAACTTTTCTCTCACCTATTCTTCCTTCTTATCCAGTGACAGGCCTCATTCTATCTTGGACCTGCCTTCACCTGTATAATGACATCATCCTATATTGTCTGTTAAGGCATGCAGGCCCAGAGCAAAGAGAAAAACAGTCCTACTCCTGCCAGTCCCAGGATGAAATTATCCAGGGATACACATCTCACTCTTGCCCGAAGTCACACAGCATTTTTGATTCCACAATTTTCACAGTGGCAGAAGTAGTTGATACTTTTAGCAACATTGTATAGGGTCCCTTTGTATTCATTATGGTATCGATTATGAACGCAGTGAAACAGGATCCTAAAACAGTTGCAATCTGTATTTCCATAATCACTAAGGATGTTGGATAATTTTATAATCGCTTACTAGTCATCTGTATTTATTGAGAGATTTCTTATTTTTAAATTATTTTTTCATACACTATATTCTGATTACAGTTTTCACTTCTCCGACTCTTCCCAGAATCTTCTCATTTCCCCATCCACTCAACTCCACGTCCTCTCTCTTTTTAGAAAGGAAACATGTAAATAAACAGACAAAACCCCAAATAAGCAACAAAAAATCCACATCACACACATACACATATACACGCACCCAAACACAACTCATATAAACAGATGATAAGAAACCATAATAGACAGGAAAAAGAAGACCAAGCAAGAAATATCCCAACAAAGCAATACAAGACAAAACGTCTACACAAATACTATTGAGTTCACTTTGTGTTGACCATCTATTCCTGGGTTTTGGGCTTATCCTTAAAGGTGGTTTATTTACTCAATGAGAAAACATTTTCTTCAGTTTCATAAAGCATTGTATAATTGGATTGGTGTTCTTTTTAAATATATATTTATTGTTAGGTTGTTTTTTACATTATGCATACTAGTGCATCATCAGATGTATAGCTAGGAACACTATATCTACATCTATCTATCTATCTATCTATCTATCTATCTATCTATCTATCTATCTATCTATCTACCTATCTATCTTTATCTATATATAATTTTCATTCTCTAAGGTGTGTTTCATGAAACAACACTTATTGATTTATTGATCATTGGTATTATTTCCTGGCTATCAAAATCCTGTTCTCTTATTTCACGTTCTCAGTTGACATTAATATACACAACTTGAACTGCCCTTTTATATGGTACTGCTGTATATTGCTATACTAATAAATGCTTATTGCAATATTATTTGAAAATATTTTTCTTACATCTTCCATGGTTATTTTAGGTAAACATAATAACTCTCTGTCAAAACCATTTTCAAGTTCATCTACCCTATATATGAGATCATTTTAATGTTTTGTGTTCCAAATCTCTCATTTGTTTCTGCTGTTACTGATATCATATAGATTGAATTCTACCATATATCCTATAACTGTAGGGTTCCTTGAGGTTCCCTCATAAGCTCTTTATTTAATTGTTCACAGCTATAAGCTACTTTCTAATTCATTAAACAAATTTAGGTGTTACTAAAACTACTAGTTTAGTAGTTTAAAAAACTACTTTTAGTTGTCTGTTTTTCATTAATTGATTTATTTCTTCAATTTTCATTCTGATTGCAACCACCGCATCCTTTTCTCCCAGTCTCACACTCACAAATCCCTTCTCCCATTACTCCCTTTCCTTTTCCTCAGAGAAGGGGAAGTTTAGATAGGGGAAGGGGATCCAGTGTCAGACCACAGTGTCAGAGGCTCCTCGTGCTCCAAGTGTTAGGGAGCCCACATGAAGATCAAGCTGCACATTTGTTACAAATGTGTAGAGGGCTGTAGGCCCAGCACCTGCATGCTTTTTGGTGGGTGATTCAGTCTTTGGAGCCCCCATGGTCCTAGGTTAGTTGACTCTGTAGGTCTCCTCGTGTTGTCCTTGACCTCTTCAGCTCCTTCAATCCTATCTCCAACTTCAATAAGACTCCCCAAACTCTGCCTGTAGCTGTGGGTCTCTGCATCTTCTTCTATCAGCTGCTAGATGAAGCCTCTAAGGAGACAGTTATGCTAGGGTCCTATCTGAAAGCATAGTAGAGTATCATTTTTAGTGTCAGGAGTAGGCTCTCTTCCCATGGGATGGGTCTCAAGTTGGACCAATAATTGGTTACCGTTTCCTTTGTACATCTTGTAGGTAGTACCTATTTGGGGTAGGTTTTATAAATTGCTTAAAATGTCTCTCGAGGTAAATTTTTTCAAGTCTAATTCCTTCAGGTTGTTTAAGTACAAAACAGACTTCCACTGCAATTTTTATAGGGAACTGTGAAGCCCTTTTCCATATTCTACAAAACAGACTCTCTTTCTTTTTTTTCTCCATCTTTGTTAAATTGGGTAGACTCTCTTTCTTAATATCTATATTTCAGTTTGGGCCCCATGCTTAAGTCACTATATTAATTCTCAGGATACTTTTGCATTTTTATAACTACTACTTATTTAAGTCTGTAGAATATCCAATACTATACCCAAGCATAGTCTATAACCAATGCTTACCCTTCACTTTGTTAATCTTATTATTTATTTATACTCACATGAACTTTGCTTAGTCATTTTATTGCATTAATTAGACAGCAAATCGCTTAATTTATAACTTCAGATACAATGCCATTTTAGATTCTATGACCATTTTTTATTAACAAGATGAATAGAAAGTGCTAGTTAAGAGAATTTTTCTTTATTGATTTTGCTTTAATGTTAGTAGAATCAGTTTTTCCCACACTTTGCCAGTAGTCACATATTTATTCCATTTTCCCTCTCCACTGATATCCTATTGACTTGACTTCTACAGCTCTCAAATGCAAAAAATAATTCTCTTGTTCCACATAAAATGTGATGGATTCTTTTCAATGAAAAAGTCAGCTTCATGAAAAATGTGCCACACATCTCTTGTGCAGTACAGTTCTTAGAAAAACAGTATTGGACAGTTAATAAAAGTCTGTTATGTGAGCAGAACAATCATGATATGTAAACTGGATTTTTGTTTTGTCATTGTCACAATAATCACAGCCTTCTTACCATTCTTGAATATACATGGGTTTTTATTTGTTTTACTTTGAAAATTTATTGAGTAGTTATTTTTAATAGAATCTTTCTCAAATCAATACTTTTCAGGTGACATTTTTCAGTATCTGGAGCTCTAATATTCTGTAATAAACACATAGTGCTTACTTATTATTGCCAACTGAGCCCCAATTGAGATAACAACATAAGTTGAAACAGAATGAATGCAACTCTATCATGAATTCATTGTAAGCTGTAGAAAATTTAACACATTTTCCACCTTAATATTTTCATATTTTAAATTCCACCACATTTGTACTAACTTGAACACACTTCATGTGATTTTTAGTTCTTCTAAGACCTTTTAAGTAAGCTAGCTTAGATCTCATTATAGATTTCCTCAGACTAAAATCTTCTGCTATTATATGTATCTCAACATGGCGTTTATGATAAACTAACTGAAAAAATTTAAGTACCTTCTCAGACTTTGAAGTTTGTGTGTGTGTGTGTGTGTGTGTGTGTGTGTGTGTGTGTGTGTATCTGTGTGGGTATGAGTATACGTGCTGTCTTTGTATATATTCATTATTGTTGTTATTAAACATGGTATAATTATGCATATTGTACATTTTGTAAAAATGCTCTTTGCTTTTTATTTCTTTCTTAAGTGACAATGTCATTTCTCTAAAATATATTGAATTACATTACACAATGATGTTCTTGTCTAAAATTCAATAACTCATAATAGGAATGATTGTACTTCTGTAAAAACATCATAAAAGGGAGAAATGAATTCAAGCAGTATTTTTGTCTTTGATCTTTGCATCTATGAGGTAAACCCTTTTGTGATGGCATGAAATGCATCTCCAAGAGTACAAATCCTTAGAAATATTCTTACAGGCAAACAAAAAAACTACATATAAGAATAATGCAAATTGATTTGTTATTTCTCCAAAATAAAAATGTCTTTGAATTTTAAGTCTATGATTTTATTGTTTTGGGATGTACTTCTGGGTTATGGTTAAGATGCTTACTGCTTGCTTTCCCAGAGGAACACTTTTTTTTGTCCAGCATCTATGTTAGGTCACTCACAACTGCCTCTACCTCCAGCTCAGGGAATATGACAAAACCCTCTGTGACCACCAAAGGTACACAGGACAAAAAGGCATTGTAATACAGATAAGCACTGTAGACACCAGAAAAGTTAAATGCACATCTTTCCTACCTCATCAATGGAAGATTAGTTGTTCTTCCTGTAATGCAAGGAATAATGTGGTTTTAGAACCTGATGATCCTTTCCTATCTGATGAGATAGGATGTACCTATGTCTCCAAGAATTTTGTTTTTACTTGTCCCAGACCATTTTCCCCTAAATTCTGAGTACTGCTATTTGGCCATAAACCCATTCTTCCTCCTTCTCCTCCTCCTCCTCTTCTTCCTCCTCCTCCTCTCCCTCCTCCTTCCTCTTTCTCCTTCTTACTAATTACAAATAAAACTTTATTCTTTTTTGTCTATGTTTTCTTTATTGAGACAGGAACTAATTCATACAGCACAAGGTAACTGTGAAATCCTTATGTAGTCGAGGACAGTCCTTTTGCTCCTGTCTTGCCAGTGCTAGGATTTAGGAAGGTGATATGTACATACATACATACACACATACATACATACATAATTTGTGGAGGTTCCTCACTCTGTAATTTCTTTTTTTATTGGATATTTTTAATTTACATTTCAAATGTTATTCTCTTTCTCGTTTTCCTGTCCATAAGCCCCTTTCTCCTTCTTCTATAAGGTGTTCCCCCTCCCCAACTACCCCCCCCAACATTCCAGCCTCCCTGCCCTGACATTCCACAACACTGGGGGGGACCAGCCTTGGCAGGACCAAGGGCTTGTCCTCCAATTGGTGATCAACAAGGCCATCCTCTGCTACATATGAAACTGGAGACATGGGTCTGTCCATGTGTACTCTTTGGGTAGTGCTTTAGTCCTGGAAGCTCTGTTTGGCCGGTATTGTGGTTCTTATGGGAATGCAAGCCCCTTCAGCTCCTTTGATCCTTTCCCTAACTCCTCCAACAGGAACCCCATTCTCTCAGTTCAATGGTTTGCTGCTAGAATTCTCTCTGTATTTGTCACACTTGGGCTGAGAATCTCAGGAGACAGCTATATCAGGTTCCTGTCAGCATTCACTTCTTGACTTCATCAATATTGTCTAATTTTGGTGGCTGTATATATATGGACTGGATCCCCAGGTAGGGCAGGCTCTGAATGGCTGTTCCTTCAGGCTCTGCTCCAATCTTTGTCTCCATATCTCCTCTAATGATTATTTTTGTTCCACCTTTTAAGAAGGACTGAAACATTCACACTTTGGTCATTATTCTTGAGCTTCATGTGGCCTGTGGATTGTATCTTGGGTAATTCGAGCTTTTGGGCTGATATCTACTTATGAGTAAGTACTTACCATGTGTGTTTTATTGTGACTGGGTTACCTCACTCAGAATGATATTTTCTAGTTCCACCCATTTGCCTATGAATTTCATGAAGTCATTGTTTTTGATAGGGGAGTAGTACTCCATTGTAAAAATGTACATATTTTTTGTATCCATTCCTCTGTTGAAGGGCACATGGGTTCTTTCGAGTTTCTGGCTATTATTAAAAAGGCTGCTATGAACATAGTGGAGCATGTATCTTTGTTATATGTTGGAGCATCATTTGGGTATATGATCTAAGTAGTATAGATAGGTCCTCAGGTATCATTATGTCCAATTTTCTGAGGAACCTCCAGACTGATTACCAGAGTGATTGTGCCAGCTTGCAATCCCACCAACAATGGAGGAGTGTTCCTCTTTCTCCACATCCTTGCCAGATTCTGTTGTTACCTGAGATTTTTATTTTAGCCATTCTTAATGCTGTGAGGTGGAATCTCATGGTTGTTTTGATTTGCATTTCCCTGATGACTAAGGATGTTGAACATTTCTTTAGGTACTTTTCAGCCATTTCATATTCCTCAGCTGAGAATTATTTGTTTAGATCTCTAGCCTATCTTTTAATAGGGTTACTTGGATCTCTGGAATCCATCTCCTTAAGTTCTTTGTATATATTGGATACATTGGATCCTCTTTCAGATGTAGGATTGGTAAAGATCTTTTCCTAATCTGTTGGTTGCTGTTTTGTTGTAATGACAGTGTCCTTTGCCTTACAGAAGCTTTGCAGTTTTATGAGATCTCATTTGTTAATTCTTAATCTTAGAGCATAAGCCATTGTTGTTTTATTGAGGAAATTTTCTCCACTGCGCATGTGTTCGAGGCTCTTCCTCACTTTTTCTTCAATTACTTTTGTGTGTCTGGTTTTATATGGAGGTCCATGATCCACTTGGATTTATGCTTTGTACAGAGATGTAAGAATTGGTCAATTTGCATTCTTCTACATGCTGACCTCCAGTTAAACCAGCACCATCTGTTGAAAATGCTATCTTTTTTCCACTGGATGGTTTTAGCTTTTATGTCAAAGATCAAATGACGATAGGTGTGTGGATTCATTTCTGGAACTTCACTTCTATTCCACTGGTCTACCTGCCTGTCTCTCTACCAATAACACACAGGTTTTGTTTGTTTGTTTGTTTTTATCACTATTGCTCTGTAATACTGCTTAAGGTCAGGATGGTGCTTCTCCCAGAAGTTCTTTTATTGTTGAGGATATTTTCACTATCCTGGGTTTTTTGTTATTCCAAATGAATTTGCAAATTGTTCTTTCTAACTCTATGAAGAATTGAATTGGAATTTTGATGGGGATTGCATTGAATCTGTAGATTAATTTTGGCAAAATGACCATTTTCCCTATAATAATTCTGCCAACCCATGAGCAAGGGAGATCCTTTCATCTTCTGAGATCTTCAATTTCTTTCTTCAGAGACTTGAAGTTCTTGTCATACAGATCTTTCACTTTAGAATCGCACCAAGGTATTTCATGTTATTTTGACTAATGTGAGGAGTGTCATTTCCCTAATTTCTTTCTCAGCCTGGTTATCCTTTGAGTAGAGGGAGGCTAATGATTTGTTTGAGATAATTTTATACCCAGACACTTTGCTGGGTATAAAATTGTTTATCAGGCTTAGTAGTTCTCTCGTGGAACTTTTGGAGATGATATACCACCATATCATCTGCAAATAGTGATATTTTGACTTCATTCTTTCCAATTTGTGTCCCCTTGGCTTCCTTTTGTTGTCTCATTCCTCTGGCAAGGACTTTGAATACTATACTGGATAAGTAGGGAGAGAGTGGTTAGCTTTGTCTATTCCCTGATTTTAGTGGGATTGCTTCAAGTTTCTCTCCCTTTAGTTTAATATTAGCTACTGGTTTGCTGTATATGGCTTTTACTATGTTTAGGTATGGGCCTTTTATTCCTAATCTTTCCATGACTTTTAACATGAAGGGGTTTTGAATTTTGTCAAATGCTCTCTCAGCATCTAATGATATGATAATTTTTTCCTTTGAGTTTGTTTACATAGTGGATTATGTTGATGGATTTCTAAATACTAAAGCATCCCTGCAATGAAGCACAATTGATCATGATGGATGATCTTTTTTGAGGTGTTCTTGTATTCAGGTTATGAGAATATTATTGAGCATTTTTGGGTTGATATTCATAAGGGAAATTGGTCTGAAGTTCTCTTTCTTTGTTGTGTCTTTGTATAGTTTAGGTATAAGAGTAATTGTGGCTCCACGGTAGAGATTGAGTAGTGTTCCTTCTGTTTCTATTTTGTGGAATAGTTTGAACAGTAATGGTATGAGGTCTTCTATGAAGGTCTGATAGAATTCTGCACTAAACACATCTGGTCCTGGACTTTTTGTTGTTTGGGAGAATATTAATAAATGCTTCCATTTCTTTAGGAGTTATGGGGTTGTTTAGATGGTTTATCTGATCCTGAGTTAACTTTGGTAGCTGGTATCTGCTAGAAATTGTCCATTTCCTCCACATTTTCAAGTTTTGTTGAATACAGGCTTTTGTAGTAGGATCTGAAGATCTTTTGAATTTCCTCAAATTCTGTTGTTATGTCTCCCTTTTCATTTCTGATTTTGTTAATTTGGACACACTCTCTGTGCCCTCTGGTTAGTCTGGCTAAGGATTTATCTATTTTGTTGATTTTCTCAAAGAACCATCTCCTGGTTTTAATGCTGCTTTGTATAATTCTTTTTGTTTCTACTTGGTTGATTTCAACCCCGAGTTTGGTTATTTCCTGCCATCTACTACTCCTGGGTGTATTTGCTTCTTTTGGTTCTAGAGCATTTAGGTGTGATGTAAAGTTGCTAGTGTTTGCTTTCTCTGGTTTCTTTTTGGAGGCATTCAGAGCTATGTGTTTTCCTTGTAGCACTACTTTTTTTGTATCCCAAATGTTTAGATATGTTGTGCTTTCAATTTCATTAAATTATAAAAGGTCTTTAATTTATTTCTTTATTTCTTCCTTGACCAAGTTATCATCAAGTAGAGCTTTGATCAAATTCCATGTTTATGTGGGCTTTTTGTCATTTTTGTTGCTATTGAAGACCAGCCTTAGTCTATGGTGATCTGATAGGATGCATGGGATCATTTCAATCTTCTTGTATCTTTTGAGGCCTGTTTTGTGATCGATTATATGGTCAATTTTGGAAAAGGTACCATGGAGTACTGAGAAGAAGGTATAGCCTTTTGTTTTAGGATAGAATGTTCTATAAATATCTGTTAAATTCATTTTTCATTTGGTTCATAACTTCGGTTAGTTTCTTTATGTCTCTGTTTAGTTTCTCTTTCCATGGTCTGTCCATTGATGAGAATGGGGCATTAAAATCTGTCAGTATTATTGGGTGAGGTACAATGTGTCCTTTGAGCTGTAGTGAAGTTTCTTTTATGAATGTACATGCCCTTGCATTTGGACATTCAGGATTGAGAGTCATCTTGATGGATTTTTTTTTTTTTTGATGAATGTAAAGTGTCCTTCTTTACCTTTTTTGATGACTTTTGGTTGAAAGTGATTTTATTCAATATTAGAATGACTATTCCAGCTTGTTTCTTGGGACGATTTTCTGGGAAAATTGTTTCCCAGCCTTTTACTTTGAGGTAGTGTCTGTCTTTGTCACTTAAATGTGTTTCTTATAACAGCAAAATGCTGAGTCCTCTTTAGTATCCAGTCTGTTAGTCTGTGTCTTTTTATGTTGGAATTAAGTCCATTGATGTTAAGAGATATTAAGGAGTAGTGATTGTTGTTTCCTGTTATTTTTGTTGTCAGAGGTGGAATTATGTTTGTGTGGCTTTCTTCTTTTGGGTTCAATGCAAGATTACTTTTTTGCTTTTTCTAGGGTGTATCTCCCCTCCTTGTGTTGGAGTTTTCCATTTGTTATCCTTTTAGGGCTGGATTTGTGGAAAGATATTGTGTAAATTTGGTTTTGTCATGGAATTTCTTGGTTTCTCCATGTATGTTAATTGAGAATTTTGCTGGATATAGTTGCCTGGGCTGGCATTTGTGTTCTCTTAGGGTTTGTATGACATCTCCCTAGGATCTTCTGGCTTTCATAGACTCTGGTGAGAAATCTGGTGTAATTCTGATAGGTCTGCCTTTATATTTTTCTTGACTCCTTTCCCTTACTTCTTTTAGTATTCTTTGTTTTTGTGAATTTGTTGTTTGGACTATTATGTGATTGGAGGAATTCCTTTTCTTGTCCAATCGATTTGGTGTTCTGTAGGCTTTGTGTATATTTATGGGCATGTCTTTCTTTAGGTTAGGGAAGTTTTCTTCTACAATTTTGTTGAGGACATTTACTGGACATTTAAGTTGGGAGTCTTCACTCTCTCCTATACCTATTATACTTAGGTTTGTTCTTCTCATTGTATTCCAGATATCCTGCATGCTTTGTGTTAGGGGCTTTTTGCATTTTACATTATCTTTGATAGTTATGTCAATGTTTTCTGTTGTATCTTCTGAACCTGAGATTCTCACTTCTATCTCTTGTATTTCTGTTGGTGATGCTTGCATCTATGACTCCTGATCTCTTCCCTAGGTTTTCTATCTCCAGAGTTATCTCCCTTTATGATTTCTTTATTGTTTCTACTTCCATTTTTTAAATCCTGGATGGTTTTGTTCAATTTCCTTCACCTGTTTTGTTGTGTTTTCCTGTAATTCTTTAAGGGACTTTTATGTTTCTTCTTTAAGGGCTCCTACTTGTTTACATGTTTTGTCCTGTATTTTTCTAAGGGAGTTATTTATGTTCTTCTTAAATTCCTCTATCATCATTATGAGATGTGACTTTAAATCCAAATCTTGCAATGTGTTTGTATATTTAGTATTTGCTTTGTTGGGAGAACTGGGCTCTGATAAAGCCATGCAGTCTTGGTTCCTGTGCTTTTCTCCTACCATCAGGTTTTTTTCTGGTGTTAGTTTGTCTTGCTGCCTCTGACAGTGGCTTGACCCTCCTGTAAGCCTGTGTGTCAGCACTTCTGTAGAACTCTTTTTTTTCCAGCTGGATCTGTGAACAGAGAACTATTCCTGGCTTTGTGTGTCCTGAAGCCTTTAGGCAGGTCACTTGGAGCAGAAGAGTTGGTCTTACCTCTGTTCTCAGGTGTGTAGGTGCTCCTGGAGACTGGCTTTCAGTCTGGGCTTGGGCATGAACTGGAAGTCTCCTCCTCCTAACTGTTCCTAGGTTCCTGTGGCTAGAGGGCACAGAGAGCACTGGGTGGGTTCCTCTTGGGCCAGGAAAGTGAGCAGAAGTAGTTGTCTCCTCTGAACTCTCAGGATTGTCTGCACTTCTGAGAGTCCAGCTCTCTCCCCCATGAGATTTGGGTACAGAGAGCTGTCAGGCTGGTCCAGTCATTTTTTTCCCTGCCTGCCTGCTATAAATCTGTAGGGGACAGGCACCCGCAGGTATCCACACATGTGGCATACACACACACACACACACACACACACACACACACACAGAGAGAGAGAGAGAGAGAGAGAGAGAGAGAGAGAGAGAGAGAGAATACTCATAAATAAAGACAAATAAACTTTTGCTAATGATGGCACTTAAAAATAACACTTGGTAATTTTATTTTTATATGATTGTTCTGATCAGTAAAAGGGATAAGCAGTAAATTTCAGTTCGTGGCATTGATATTGAAAATAGACAGTTCAGTGATTATTGGTTTCTGTTTGTTTTACATTTATTCATTTTGATTACTAAAAATATAAAACATGATCAGATATTGGGGGAGGGGGAAGAAATAGGACTGAAGCCCTGAAGGTCAACAGACAAATGGAAATGGGCAACCTTGGAAAGTAGGAGTTGGGGTGACCCTCTAGAATGTACTAGAGACTTGGAAGTTGAAGGACTCTCAGTACTCAGAGTGAACTTTGATTTAATGCTCTACAGTGGGTAGAGGGAGCTTTTAGCCTCCACCTCCAAAAGAGCAACAGGACATCAAGTGGAGAGATGGAGTTGCCATTCCATAGTCAAAAACTCTGACCCAGAATTGTTCCTATCTAAAAACTGCAGAGACAAAAATGAAGGAGAGACTGAGGGAAAGGAGGCCCAGTGACAGGCCCAAATTGGGATACAGGTCAAGGGGAGGCTCTAAAGTCTAACACTATTGCTGATGCTGTGGTTTGCTTACAGCTTGGAGCTAGCATGTCTGTCCTCTGAGAGGCCCAATAAGCAATTGAAAGAGTTAGCTGAAGATGCTTACACCCAACCAATTGACAGAAGCCAGGGTCCCCTGTAGTTGAATTAAGGAAAAGCTGGAAGAATCTAAGGAGGAGGGCAACCCCATAGGAAGACCAGCAGTTTCAATCAACCTGGACCCTGAGATCTCTCAGCCACTGAGCCACCAACCAGGCAGCATACACCAGCTGATATGTAGCCCTGACACATATCCAGAAAAGGACTGCCTGGTCAGGCCTCAGTGAGAGAAGATGAACCTAACCCTGGAGAGACTTGAGGCCCCAGGGATTAGGCGTTGGGGATATCCTCTTGGAGACTGAGGAGGAGGTATTGGATGAGGAACAGTCAGAGGGCAGACTGGAAGGCAGATAATGGCTGGACTGTAAAAAATTAAATAATAATAATTAATAATAATAATGATGATAATATAGAAAACTGTTTTTGCACTTCAATTTTGAATATATGAAATCTGTCAACCATCTCTGCTCATGCTTGAGGCTGGTATGTGGTGAGAGGCTGTATTTGTAGTATACTAGTTGCCGCCTTCTCTCAATCTAGTGAGACAGACAACTCCACATGAGTAACATAAGATAGGCTCCTTGGTAGGCAGCAGAAAGGGACACAGAAGCCTAATATTTATTTCCTGCCAGTCCTGTGATGCAGAGGTTAGTTATTCAAGGTCAATAGGCACATTTCGTATGTGACTTTCTGCACTGCAGCTAAGGGGACTCAGAAAAACCTAGGTTTTATACTCCAGGCATCATATGATATGTGAAGCTAATGTGCTGAGGGGCAGCCTATTTCTGGAAGGGACTGGAACGGAATGTGCTTTGTTCTAGCCAACTCCTTAACTCATAATAATGCATCCTCACCACTGTTTAGAGCTAACCATCACTGCTGCCAGCAAGAAATGGGAGAAGAGTATTAGCTCTACCAGACAACTCCCATAAAAGCACTTGAAATCATTCCTTGGCCCATTTCAAACCTGCTACCTGACCTCAGATCTCATCAAACTTTAATCTATAGACACAACTAACTCCAAAGTATATACTAAATAATTTAAACTATGTGTTCAAAATTTATCAAGTCTGCTTTATTTGTTATATTGTTAGTTTTCTGTTGGCATACTTTTTGTCTATTTTGTTGGATTCTTAGATCTCTCCCTTCCAAATCTTATCCCACCCTAACCCCCTGCCCCAGTACAGGTTACAGGGGAAAGGGGGCATTGATCTCTTACAGCAAACTAAATAGATTACTTCCTGCTGATTAGTGGTATTAGGTTCTTGGGGCAAGTCCAATCTTTGTCTTCAGAATATCTCTAACTTCTCATCAAACCACAACAACAGCACCCAAGAGCAGGCGAGAGGAGCAGCAGCCACCTTCTTTTTGGGAGTCCCAAAACCCCCACTTGAGGGCTCTGACATTCTGGCATTAATCCCCTCTCCAGAATTCTGAAAATTAAACTATTTACAGCTTGCAAAAATGCCCTTCCTAGGACACAAAACAACCATAGTTAATAGCTATAGACAGATGAAGCAACTTCATATCACGCACCTGGGATTAAAACAACAAAAAAATTCACATAGCATAACTAGGTTTTTAAAGAAATAAAAATTTTTACTATAGTTTTCTATTGCTGCTACAAATTTCCACACTAAGAAACTTGAGGAATCAAAACTAAGATATATGCACATTATAAATCTGGGAGAGCCAACTAGTTTCAGTACTTGGAACAATAAAATAGGGAATTGATAGCTGACTCTTACCTGGGAACTATGTTTACAATATACTTCCAAGCTTATTATATTTACTCCAGACTTCTTCTCTATATAAAGGAGGGACTAAATTTAACGTTGTGTTTCTAGCAGATAGCCAGAATCCTTTCTAGATTCTGAGGACTGCCTATATTTTCAGGCTTATAGTCTCTTCTTAAATGCATGAAACTTCATTTTCTGTAGCATTTTATACTCTGCACCTCTGGTTCCACCATGAGAAAGTGCTTATTTGATAAGAACTTATTTGATTAGATTAGGTCAAACCTGATTCAGTCTGCTATTTTGCCAGGTTATACACACACCACACACACACACCACACACCACACACACACACACACACACACACACACACACACACACACACACACGTATATTTAAAGCGCCTCACTCAGCATCATAGGACTGCCATGAAAAGAATTTTAGGGTTCTATATCCATTGCTGCTACCTTCCCATACTAAATATATTTGCAATTTTAAGAAAAGGAGTGTGGAGATCTTGCCTGCCATTCTCTCCTCAGTAGTCAGTAGTTGATATTACAAATCACTGATAGTAAGATTGTATAAATTATTAAAAATATAAATATATTAAGAAAACTATGCAAAAGTTAAATTTTTAATAGCTATAAATTATTTAAAATAGAATTATATCTAAATATGTACCTGTACCTATCTCTAGATAATTAAAACATAAATCTATCTTAGTAAATCTACTATAAGCTATGAATTTTTGCACAAGTACAAACTATTGTGCTAAATTCTCAGCTTCTACCTCTATTCACCATACCAAAGACTCAGGCTCACATGCATGATCCATTTCTCTCAAAATTTATGCAAATCCATTTGGAAACAAAGGTTGAGCCTATCATGAAGGTGGTGGTCAACTTCTAGGGAATTATTAACTCATTACCTGAAACAAAGATCTGTGTGTTTAGAAAAGATAAAGGTCAACATGAGAGGAGCATTAAGACTGTGAGTCTACTAAATGAAGTCTGGCTTGCGATTTTATAGGGGCCTCAGGTCTTCCCCTATCAGTCCATTTTAGATATCCACCCTTAGGGCATCCTGCCATATCTCTATGCAATGTCTTCTTGGAACAAGAATCTATCATCTCCAGCCACTACTCAAGTGTAGTGGCACATAAAGCAGTCTTTTGTATTTCTCTCATGAAGCAAGAAGATTGTAACTGTGCATTAAAATGGGTTCAGTAGCACTGTTATAGGTATGTTGGCCTGACTGGACAAGAGCAGTGTGTCTGAAATTTTATTCTTTTCCACTGATGTAGCTATTTCATGCACAGTGTGCTTTCTTTTTGGGAATTCTGGTATAACCAGGGTTGGCACTTTCTATATGCCTTTTTTAATATGACTGCCTTGGTCCTTCTCAAAGTTACAAGACTTCTTATCAAACATTAGGCATCTAGAGGAAAATTCTAGAAATTTCTGTTACCAATGTGCTTAATGGAATCGTTTAAGTTGGATTTCATTAGTTACAGATTCAATATGAAAGTGTTTGTGCAAGAACATGAACACTGAGAAGAGTGATTCATTAGAGGCAGATTACTTTAGCATCTAAGAAGTACTGTCAGAAGAAATTTCTCCATTTTACTTTCAGTTTAGCATTATCTGAGATGTTGTAGGTTCACATTTGTTTGCTTTATTAACAAGAAAAAGAATTGTCAACAGTAGTTGACAATTGTAGTTATTTTGGAGTCAACAGTTAAAAATGATCTATTAATATCACAGCACTAGATAATAAAATGTACGCATGTGCCCAGGCAGAATGTAGGATTTATACTAAAATTCTCCTGTGGTACAGTTGCAACTAAAGTGAAATTGAAAAGATATAAAACTCAATAAAATGTTTGAACTAATACAGTTAGGTTCGATTTTTGTTGTTACTAATAAAGATTTCAGGGAATAGAAAGATCAGAAGTAATACTTTTCTTACATTTGGGCATTATACATTTTGTAGGTTCTTAAATAGCAGGCTTTTTTGAACTGCATAAATGTGTGACTTCTCCTGAGGAGACAAATAAATACCAATTTACTCCAGAAAGGTCATCAAAGAGACACCAAAGCAATGATTCTACTTATGGATAGCTTAATAAACCACTAAGTTTTTTGGGTTGCTGTTGGTAGTATAGGGAGGATTTACTTATAGGAACATGGGTAACTTAAAAGTAGCCCAAAATAATATTGATGACAATTCATGCAAGATACATCTCAAGAGATCATTGTTCAATTTGGGAACAACTAAATATTTTTTCTCTTGCCATTTCCACATTCTTTTCAAATAACTTAGATGATTAAAAATCAGAAAATGGAAAAATTCACTGTCAAAATGATTTCACTGTAGGACATATTTTCAAAGGAAACATTTAAAGAATAAGAGGTTTCAATACGATATATGTTGTTAACAATTGAAAATAACATGTTTTATATATTTATAATCCATCATCACTGTCTATATATTATATCTTTATCTACCTACCTACCTATCTTTTCACCATGTCTCTTCAAGACTCTAAGTTGTGTTATATAGGGTAAAACTTAGAACAAATATCTGTCAGCACAAATATCACTATTTTCATACTTCTGGTAAGAAAATGTGAGAGTGAACTGCAAAGTTACACATTACTTAAAATATAATATTCTTTTTTGCTACAAAAGAATGTGGTGTCCTCTTTGTTGTTGTTTGTTAACTCCCAGGACAAATGACACATTGTTGTCTAATGCAAGTGTTCTTGTAATATCTAAGAAAACACAAATATTGTAATATCTGAAAGTTTTTACTTTCTTTTTGGAATGAAAAAAAAATTGTATTGAAAGAAAATTGCATAATCCTACTGGGTACATACATTTTGTGGATGTTCAAAAAGATATAAAATCATGAGATTAAATATCCTGAGTTATCAGCATTATAGGTCAACAAAATATTCCAGGTATATTGTCTATGAGCTATCTTTGGGGAGTTGTCTTATTCATGGAGATCTAGAAAGGGCATATATTATATTCAGTTTGTTTATGAATCTCCCTTGTTAAAATTATGTAGTACATTAATTCTTAAGCAACTGAGAGATTCATTTACTTTGGCATTGTATCCAAAGTAAGATTTTTATTTAATTAATCATTTTATTTGTTTACTTTTCAAATGATATCCTCTTCCGGTTACCCCTCCACAGCCCCCCCCATTCTCTTTCTTCTCCCTCTCCTTTGCCTCTATGAAGGTGCCCCTCCACCCACTCACCCACTCCTGCCTTACTACTCTAGCATCCTCCTCTGGGAGATCAAGTCTCCCCCTCTGGGAGGCCCTCAGGAACAAGGGCCTCCCCTCCCATTGGTACATATATATCTAGAGCCATAACTCTCTCTGTGTGTACTCTTGGATGAAAGTTTAGTTCCTGGGAGCTCTGGGTAGTCCAGTTTCCTGACACTGTTCTTTCTATGTGGTTGCAATCCCCTTCAGCTCCTTCAGACCTTCCCCTCCCCTAGCTCTTGCATTGGAGTACCCAGGCTCAGTCCATTGTTTGGCTGTGTCTGCATCTGTATTGGTCAAGTGATGGTAGAACCTCTGAGGGAACAGCCATACCAGCACGTAAATCTTGAAATCAGTAACAGTGTGGGGATTTGGTGTCTGTAGATGTGATTGTTCCCTAGGTAGGGTGGTCTCTGGTTGGCCTTTCCTTCAGTCTCTGTTTGATTTTTGTCCCTGTCTTTACTTTGGAGAGGAAGATCTCTGGTTAAATATTTTTAGAATGTGGGTGGCCCCATCTCTGTAGAATGTACCTCTCTTTTTTTGGGAATATTAGCTGAAGTCCTGGGAGCCTCTTGATTCCCTGGAGTCTGGGACTTTTTAGTAGCTACAGCTAGTTCCCCATTCCCCAGTGCTACAGGTTTCTAATCCTCTGTACTTCTCTCTTGCCCCCTTCAAAAACTATTCCTGTCCCAATTTTCCCTCCCTCTCCTCTCTTCCTCCCATATCCCTCCATACCTCTACCTCTTGTGATTGTTTTGCACCCTATTCTGTATAGGATTGAAGCATCTATATTTCGGTTTCCTTAATCTTAAACTCCACATGGTTGTGGAT
Source organism: Rattus rattus (assembly GCF_011064425.1). Classification (NCBI taxonomy): domain Eukaryota; kingdom Metazoa; phylum Chordata; class Mammalia; order Rodentia; family Muridae; genus Rattus; species Rattus rattus. Next base: position 43,013,488 of record NC_046168.1, on the reverse strand, counting down.
TGTATCATGAATATTCTGACCTTTTAGACTAATATCCACTTATCTGTCAGTACATACCATGTGTGTTCTTTTGTGTCTGGGTTATCTCACTCAGGATGATATTTTCTAGTTCCACCAATTTCCCTGTGAATTTCATGAAGTCATTGATTTAATAATAGCTGAGTGATACTCCATTGTATAAATGAATGACATTTTTTGTATCCATACTTCTGTTGAGGAACATCTGGTTGTTTCCAGCTTCTGGCTATTACTTTTATTTATTTATTTTGTTTGTTTGTTTATTTTTACATTCCAAATTTTATTTCCCTCCTGATCCACCCTCAGACCATTCCACACCCCATACATCCCCCCTGACCTCCCCCAACACCCATCTCCATGAGGATGTCCCTAGCCCACCCACCCCACCAGACCTCTAAACTCCCTGGGGCCTCCAGTCTCTTGAGGGTTAGGTGCATCTTCTTGGACTGAACCCAGACCCAGGTGTCCTCAGCTGTATATGTGTTGCAGGCCTCATATCAGCTGATGTATACTGCCTGGTTGATGATACAGTATCTGAGAGAACTCAGGGGTCCATGCTAATTGAGACTGCTGGTCCTCCAACAGGGTTGCCCTCCTCCTCAGCTTACTCCAACTTTTCCCTAATTTAACCAGAGAGATGAGCAGCTTTATTTATTCGTTGGGAGCACATATTTGCATCTGACTCTTTTAGCTGCTTGTTGAGTATTTCAGAGGGCAGTCATAGTAGGTCCCTTTTTTGAGTGCTCCATAGCCTAAGTACTGGTGTCAGGCCTTCCTCGGGCTGGATCCCTCTCCCCCAACCACATCTCCAGGTCTCTAGCTCCCTCCCATCTTGGAGTTACTTTCTTCTCTCTCCCAAGTGGGACTGAGTGATCCTCATTTGGATCCATCAACTAGTTGACCTTTTTGAGCTCTGTGAACTGTATCTTGGGCATTCTGTATTATTGTTTTTTTTTTTGTTTGTTTGTTTGTTTGTTTGGCTGATATCCATCCCTAAATTCAAGCACTACTACAGAGCAAGAGTGATAAAAACCTGCATGGTATTGGTAGAGAGATAGTCAGGTTGATCAATGGAATAGAATTGAAGACCCAAAAATAAAACCCCATAATTACACATACTCGGTCTTGGACAAAGAAGCCAAAAGTATACAATGATAAAAAGAAAGCATCTTCAATAAGTGGTGCTGGTCTAACTGGCCATCTGTATGTAGAAAAAAATGACAGTAGACACATATTCATCACCTTGCACATAGCTCAAGTCCAAGTGGATCATAAAACCAGATACACTGAATCTAATAGAAGAGAAAGTGGGAAAGAGCCTTGAACACATTGGCACAGGGGAAAATTTCCTAAACAGAATTCCAATGGCTCATGCTCTAAGATCAAGAATTGATAAATGCGAACTCATGAGACTGGAAAGCTTCTATAAGGCAAAGGACATAGTCAATAAGATAAATGGGCATCCTACAGGTTGGGAAAAAAATCTTCACTAACCCCGCATCCGAAAGAAGGCTAAAAATCCAAAATATATAAAGAACTCAAGAAGCTAACCTCCATAAAATCAAACAACCCAATCAAAAAATATGGGACAGAACTAAACCATGAATTCACAGCAGAGGAATCTCAAATGGCTGAGAAGCACCTAAAGAAATGTTCAACATCCTTAGTGATTAGAGAAATGCATTCAAAATGACCCTGAGATTCCACCTTACACCAGTCAGAATGACCTCAGGTGACAGCACATGTTGGCAAGGATGTGAAGAAAGAGGAACACCTCTCCATTGATGGTGGGATTGCAAACTGGTACAAGCACTCTGGAAATCAGTCTGGAGTTTCCTCAGAAAATTGGAAATAGACCTACCTAAAGACCCAGAAATACCTCTCTTGGAAATATACCCAAAAGATGCCCCACCATGCCACAAGGGCACATGTTCCATTATGTTCACATAGGCCTAATTTGTGATAGTCAGAAGCTGGAATCAATCCAGATCTCCCCCGACAGAAGAGTGGATACAGGAATGTGCTTCATTTACACAATGGAATACTACTCAGCTGTTAAGAACAAGCAGGCAAATGTGTGGAACTAGAAAATATCATCGTGAGTGAGGTAAATCAGACCCAATGCCATGTATGGCATTTTCTCACTAATAAGTGGATATAAGCCAAAAAAATTTACAGAGTACCCAAGATACAGTACACGGAACTCAGAAAGGCCAACCAGCTAAAGGGCCCAAGTGAGGATGCCTCAGTTCCACTTGGAGGGAGAAGAAAGCAACCACAAGAGGAGAGGAATGGAGAGACCTAGGAGGGAAAGAGGACATGGGTCGGGGGGGGGAGAGGAACATGATCTGATATTTGATGCGGGAAAAGGACTGAAGCCCCGAGGGCCAGCAGAAGAATGGAAACAGGTGATCTCAGGAGGAAGGAAGTTGGAAAGACCTCCAGAATATATCAGAGACCCGGGAGGTGAAAGTCTCTCAGGACTCAAAGGGAGAGACCCTAGATGAAATTCTACAGGATGGAGATTTACCATGAAGATCTGCAGAGACCTGTAGAGTAGAAGAAGAAAGGGAGGACATACTCCTGTAAAAGCTCTGATGGAGAGCTGAGCCTGGAGAACTGGAAATGGGGAACAAGGAAGGAGAGTAAAGAGAGCCTATTTGAATTCCAGGTCTGGTGGCCAGAGGGTTTTCCAGTACAGATTTCAAGGCAGCACAAGTACACAGGTCACCATGCTTGAGTGACAGTCACTTCACTGACAGAGGCAAGTCCACAGCCCCAATAATTTCATTCTAAAAATGTTGTACAAACTAAAACATAAACAGTTCATATTTCTCATTCTCAGTATAATCTTTAAAGAAAAGAGACATACCATACATGATAGCAGAAAGTCAAGATGGAAATCAATAGAAGAAATAGGCTGGGTTGCACTGCAACTGGATTAAGTCACAACACAATGACTTATAAAAACAGAGATGATATTAACTCTGGGTAGTTGCAGGTCCTCACAATAGTTATCCTGTTAACAGCATCTTCCTGTGGCCTTTTCCATGCAGCAGTTTGTGTACCACAAAGTGTTATTTCTCTATCTCGCTGTGACAAAAGCAAACTTTTTCATTTTTATTTGTATATGGTTTTATCAATTTTAAAATTATATATTTAAAATGCAGTGTGGTGGCTCACATCTGTAATCCAAGCCCTCAGAATGCAGAGACAGGAAGGTCATTGTAACTCAAGGGTAGTCTGTAACACAGGGTGAGGCTATCTAAAAGAACAAAAAAGAAAATATGAAGACTTTATTACAATTTCAACTTTTAATTATTGACACTGCCAATGACTTATTTTGTGTGAGTGATAACAAGGAATGTGTAGGAAATAAAATTTAGAGTAATTATGTAAATAATTTATGTAACTGATACAATCATTATTTCATTTAGATTTTAGGTAAGAGTTCTTACTAGGACCTTGACATTGATGTAGTGGCAGAAACATGTATTGTACTACTTTCAAACCCTAGCTCTTCAGTAGAGTACAGAAGAAAGTTTTCAATGATTGCATATGATACACACTTTCTGAATTTACTACATGGAATCTGATATTTAGTATATAAGATGTATTTTACATGAAATAAACTACAAAATGTGAAATATTTTCCAGGCATTAGAATTAATGAAAAATTTTCAACTTGAACTCATAGTGAGATTATTCTGTACTGAAGAATGCCCCAATGTAGCTGAAAATAAGACATAATGCTTGCCAATTGTCTGATCTAATCATGTGTAAGAAAATTTCCCAACAAGAGTACCACATAAATGATAATGAAAATTCAGATATACTCTTGCTTAGGAGAAAGCTTCAGATCAATTCTGAAGATTAAAGAATTCATCATGCCGTTTTTGAACTTCTTGTCACTGGATGAGTAGCACAATTCTCTGACAATTTCACTTCTGTTTGTGTCCCCTGGCATCTCACCTTAACAATTAAACTCTCTGATGTGGAACATGGCTCCATTCATTTTAGAAAAATCAAAGTAAGTGTGGCTCTATCACTCCACATGTTCCTTATTTATCATGACAGTGATGCCTGCACAGCTTTCCATCAAGGCAGCTGAGGTTCACTTCAATACAGCTTGACATTTCTGTGGCCAGCCCTTATCAAAATGCCCTTTGCGTTGTTTTTCCCCCCCTCTCCTTGACTATTTCATTACTTACTGGCAGGCCTAATCTCTGTATATCATGCCAAATGTCCCTGCATTCTATAATTCTCTGACAATGTAATTTCCAACTCTCACTTAAGTTTTTCAAAGCAGTTTGGCTAGACTTTTAAGTCCTCAGTTTTATGGGTTTATCTTCTCCAGTACTTCTTCAAGCCAAGGCTATGTGACTAGAATTCAAATGATTGTCTGCAATGATGCAATTATAGAAAGAAACACAATCTACAAATAAAGCAAACTACACACACACACACACACACACACACACACACACACACACACACACGTAAAGCAAGAACACTTATAAGCTAAGACAAAAATAGTCAATCCTGATGACTCTCTGTCTCTTTCTCCCTCCCTCCACCACTGTATCTATTGTATCTCTCCTTCTTTTGGGGATGGGGAGGGAAGAATGGTGTTATGTGATCTAAACAAGCCAAAACTCTCCTATGCAGCTGAGGTAGGCCTTAAATTTCTTCCTCGACCTCCCATGTTCTGGGATTACAGGTTTGTACTATGAAACCCAGGACAGGGTTTGGGACAGACTCTTGGGTTTCTGCCTGTGCCTGGAGCTAACCCAATCCCACAACTCTCTTTTTTGGGGAAGAAAACAAGTCCCAGGGACCTGGGACTAAGTCATTAACAAAGACTACACATGGACAGACCCATGGCTCCAGGCGCATATGTAGCAGAGGTTGGGCTTGTTGGGTACCAATGGGAGGAGAAGCCCTTAATCCTGCCAAGGCTGGACTCCTCAGTGTCAGGGAATGTCAGGGCAGGGAGGTGGAGAGGGGGGTGGTTAGGGAGTGGGAACATCCTTGTAGAAGAAGGGGAGGGGATGGGATAGGGGGGCTTATGGATGGAAACTGGGAAAGGAATAACATTTGAAATGTAAATAAAAATATCAAATAAGAGAAGGAGGAGGAGGAGGAGGAGGAGGAGGAGGAGGAGGAGGAGGAGGAGGAGGAGGAGGAAAGCTTAGGGTTGTGTAGAGAAAGAGACAAAAGCTCTGTATTGTCAGACTTTAGCTTGGAAGTTCTTTATTAATGTCATTTTTGCTGAGCCTACCTGTTGGAGAGATGGTTCTTGACAACCAGTTCAAATCCCCCTTCCATGATTTTTCAGTGGTACAGATTTGCACTTCTTTCAGGATAGCTCTGTCTTCTGCTGCTTACTCATCTTTTTCTTGTCTTTCATGTTTTCCCTCATTTTATTGCTACTCCAGATCTGCTTAACCAGACAGTATCTATACTATATCTGTCATTTGTGGAATGCCTCAACCCATTAAAAAGTATTCACCTCTCTCTTTGTGTGTGTGTGTGTGTGTGTGTGTGTGTGTGTGTGTACTCACACGTGCATTATCATAAGTTAGCCTGTGCGTGCTTTGCATGCATATTTGTCCAGTGTTATTTAAGCACTGGGTTACTTCTGGCTCATTTGTGTTTGACCCTATAAGAAGCAAGTATCAAATTATTCAGGTATGTCCATTAAAGTACCTCTTCTGAGTTGTTATTTGAGATAGAGAAAATATGATATAATGGCAGCTATATCAAGAAAACTTTTCTGATTTCCAACTTCTTACATGAACCTTTCTTTCCCTTTGTTTGTCTTACCATAGAGGCATAAACAGTCTTTATAAATCTTATAAAATGGTCTTGAATTTATTCAAACATTTATTCATATTACCACAGATTGATAGACACTTTGTGTCATGCTTTATAAACTATCATTTATTTGTATTGTTGCATAAACTGAATAAGTAAATTTTATTACATGAATATAAACTGTAATATTTTAATTAACTTACTAGTAATGATTCGATACAAAGACAATCTGTGAGGCAGATATTACATAAAATATTTGTATTAGACATTCACATTATGTAAACAGAATATGTAGGCTCATTATTAGTCACAATCATAGAATTTACAATTTAAAAGTTACCCATTTCATACCCAAACAAGACAATATGAAACTAAAAATACCCCTTTTCTCCTACATGCACACACACACACACACACACACACACACACACACACAGACAAGGCACACACACACATACACATACACAGACACACACAGACAAGACACACTACCACAGAGACAAGATACACACACACACACACACACACACACACACACACACACACACACACACACACACAAAACCTCACATATAGGTGAAGTTTATTTTGTTTGGGACAACTACTCAGGAGCATCGGGCCTGCTCTGAAAAATGGTTGATATAACCCGTTTTTCTTTTTGAAAGAAAAACTAATTGATACTCATTGTTTCTGGTAAGGTATTCACTGTCAACTTTCCATTCTCTGTACAGGGATTCCCTCTTCCCTAAATCTGTGCAGATTTTGTGCATATTTTCCAGGATTTATGAACTACTAAGTGAAATTTTTCATGGGGGTAATATACATGGCCTATGTTCTAGCAAATGATTGGACACATAGATTGAATATGTGTGATTGTCAGCAGAAATGTGTTTCCTTCATTCCTTGATCTCATTGGTCAAATGCACAACTCAGTGCTCTGCAGCTGTGCAAAAAGAACTTGAATTTGCAAAGCTTCATCTAGTTTCCATCTGCTGGTTGATTTCATTCATTCTCCCCAACTTTCAATGACATAAAAATTCATCCAGGAGATACATTTCATGATTGACATTTTGCCTTCAAATGGAGCAAGCATCATGGTCTTATATGACCTCCATGTTGATGATATGCCTTAGTTGAATTTATTGCCCTTCACATCCTTTTCTTAACTGCAAACCTAATATTTTAAAATATAAGTTCAAATTATTTTTATGTGTCATGTATTTGATTAAATAAAAATAAATTGTGACGGATGGCTTAGTAAAGCCACCAGCAAATTTACAAACCCACATTGCAATTTCAGCCTCATGGTTCTCAGTCATTCAAGAAACCATGACTTCTAAGATTCTAAATTACTAAGTAGTCTGTGACAAGTCAGAAAAGCTGTCCAAGACTGCATAGAAAGAACACTTAAAATGAAATAAAACTAAAATCTCCTAGAAAATTACTAGTTTACCAGTTGCATTTTTTTTTTAGTTACAAGAAGCCAGCATCAAAATTGTTTTCAGGAGACAATGAAGGAAGGCATTTTCTTTGTGTCCAAGTTGGAGTGGTTCCAATGATTTTCAAGAGATTAGTAGCTATTCCTTTACCTCCCTCTAAAAGAACAATATTGGCATAAAAGAAGAATAACAATCTTTCTATAGCTGAAGTGGAGGTTTGTCAAAATAATGGGAATAATTACACATGTCCAAGAACCATTTAATTGCATCAAAATTCTACTTGCTGATCTTACTATATATTAAACTAAAGTGGAATTTGTGAGTTGTCCTCCACAGACTAATTTTGAAATAGTGGATAAATCTTGATTATTTCAGAGATATTCAGTAGGAGGTTGAGTTTGCTTTTGATTTCTTTGTGTTAATATGATTTTATTTCTAAACCCTTGGACTGCAGGAAGCAGATGCCAGAAGAAGGTAAAGTATGTTTGTGGTGACCTTACAGTAGATCCTGGAAAACAGAGATCTAAAACTCAGAACAAGGTTGTAGTTGGACTTAGTTTCTAATTTGCACTGCTGTAGAAAAGTTAAAAAAATAGGCTTGTGAAAATATTCAAATCCCTTGTGCAATTCAAGTAACATGTCCATAAAGACTTAAGAGACTGAAGACTGGAGCTGATTGTCAAGCAGATGGTGGCCTACTGTGCATGTGGCACTTCCAGACAGAATCAATCATGAAGGTTGATGTTGGTCCAGTTCCTAGTTGCCCTTTTATCACACTATATTATTCTCCTTTACTGTCCAAGAGTTTTGAACACATATTCTTTAGAAGTATCAGTGAGTTAGTACTTGATGTTTAGATTGTGATTTCTTAAAGAATTTATACTAAATTTGAAAATACAGCAAAGGTTAGTATGCCTCCTTCAAAGATAAAGTAAAAGCATATGTATTAAACAGATATATCATATGCACCAAATTATAAGCAAATTTATCCAAAACTATAATGAATAAAAAAGACAGGACATTGTATTTTAGCAAATTTCTAATTTGCTTCTTTCGGTGGGAAAGAACAGGCTTCTAGGAGATAACAACCAAACAAGACAAAATGAACTATAAGAGGAAAAAATCCAAATCAATACATTGGGGCTGGACAAGGCAACCCAACAGAAGGAAACTATTCCCAAGAGTAGGCACAAGAACCAGAGACCTGATTGTTCATGACCTCAGGCATCCAATAAAAATTCTAAGCAGAAAGTTATAATATGTACACACAAAACCAGGTACAGACCAAGGTGGGCTCTATTCTTGCTGCTTTGGTCTCTGTGCTCAGTGGATTCAGATAGCCTTGGTTTTCTGGTGTTTTCCATGCACTCTTACATTCTTTTTGCCTCCTCTTCCATGGGGTTCCCTGAACTCCGAGGAGAGAGATTTGATGGAAACATCCTATCTAGAGCTGTGTGTTCAAAGATCTCTATGTGTAATCTGGATGTGGGTCTCTGTATTTGTTCCCATCTGCTGCAGGAGAAAGTCTTTCTGATGATGATTGAATAGGACACAGATCTATGATTATAGCAGCATATCATTAGTAATTATTTTAATATTATGTCTTTTGGGCTGAAATATTTGATTTTAACCTAGGTCACTGGGCTATCTAATCTCTAGTTCTTGCAACTGTGTTGCATATGGGTTCTAGCCTTAGCATACATTGTAGGCAGGATATATTGTAGTTCAAAGTTTCTTTGGCTGTGCTGATATTTACTTTCTTATTTGGTAACTTGCAGAATACCTTCCTAAAATGAAGGAAACTATGATTAAAGCTCCATATAGGCTCCAGCATGACTTCTCCATGTTCAGTGAGTTGTTTGGATGTTGTCTTTAGCAATGGGGTCCCAATAGTCAGTTTGTGGAGAACAACCCATTGTTTCCAACAGCCTCAGTTCTTTTGGAGATTTTTCACATGACCACCTTCATCACCAACAACTCAATTGAATTAAACCCAGTCTCGCTATTTGAAGACTTGTTTGGTAATGAGATGGTCAGTTGGGACTCTGTAACTGTCAGTATTAGGAGACAACATTAGGGTTACCTTCATACATTCAGGGGATTTTCAAGAGCAATAGGTTTCCATACAATCCTTTAAATGCCCCTCAGGTCTAGCTGTCTCGCCCTGCATTTTCTCTCTCAATACTGTGCCACCTCCCTCTACATGATTCTCCAATTTGTATCCCACTGTACCCCCAATCCATCCATAAAATCCACTCCATTTCCCCATCCTGGAGAGATTCATGTGCTGCTCATAGTTCCTTTATTTATATCTAACACCTGTGGGTCTACAGATTGTAGTTTGTTATCATTTATTTAATAGCTAATATCAACATATAAGTGAATACATAACATATCTATCTTTCTTAACCTATTTATGGGTTGTCTCAATCTGGGTGGTTTTGTCTAGTTCCATCCATTTGCCCTCAAATTTCATGATGTTAGTTTTAATAGCTGAGTAATACTTTATTATATAAATGTACTACATTTTCTTTACCCATTCTTCTGTTGCAGGATATCTAGGTTGTTTCCAATTTCTGCTTATTATGAATAGAGCTGCAATAAACTTGTTTGAGCAAGTGTCCTTGTGATAGAACGAAGTGTCTTTGGGTAGGTGCCCTTCACTGGTATAGCTGGATCTTGAGGCAGATTGTTTCCCATAGTGGTTGTACAAGCTTGTAATTCCATCAGCAATGGATGAGTGGTCCACTTATTTCATGGCCTCACCATCATAAGCAGTCATTAGTGTTATTGATCTTAACCATTCTGACAGGTATAAGATGGAATCCCAAAGTAGTTTTGATTTGCATTTTCCTGATGGTTAAAAAGGTTGAACATTTCTTAGTGTTTCTCAGCCATTTGAGATTCTTCCTTTGAGAATTCTCTGTTTAGATCTATACCCCAATTTTTATTAGATTATTTGGTTTTTTAATATATAGTTTGTGATTCCTTTATATATTTTAGATATTGGTTTTTTTATTGATGTGGATTTGGTAAAAAAATAATCTTTCTTATTTTGTAGCTTGGTACTTTAATGTCTTTTGCCTGCAGAAATTTTTAGTTTCATTTGGTCCCATTTATTAATTGTTGATCTGAGTGCCCACAATATAGGTTTCTTTTCAGGAAGTTTTCTTCTATGCCAATGTGTTCAAGGCTGTTCACCATTTTCTTTTTTCTCAGGCCTAGTGTTTCTGGTTTTAGGTTGAAGTCTTTGGTCCATTTTGACTTGAATTTTGTGCAGTGTGACAAGTATGATAATCAATTTAATTCTTCTACATGTAGACAGTGGTTGACTATTTGTCCAGTCATCATTTGTTGAAGATGCTTTTTTCCAATGGGTATTCATGGCTTTTTTAAATTTAAAAATGCAGGTGCTCATAGGTGTGTAGATTTATGTTTGTGTCTTTAATTTGATTCCATTGAAGAATGTATCTGTTTGACAGTACCATGTAGTTTTTTTTATTACTGTAGCTCTATAATATAAACTGAAATAGGAAATGATGAAACCTCCAGGAGTTATTTTATTATTCAGGATTATTTTGGCTATCATGGGTGTTTTTTTTCAATATAAAGTTGAGAATGTCCTCTTAACATCTATAAAGAATTGTGTTGAAATAGTGATAGTAATTTCATTGAATCTATAGATTTTTTGGTAGGATGGTCATTTTTACTATGTTAGTTGTACCAATTCATAAGCATGGGTGATTTTTTCCTCTTCTGATATCTTCTTCAATTTTTTTCTTTAAAGAATTGAAGTTTTTATTATACAAGTATTTCACTTGCTTGGTAAGAATTAACCAAGATATTTCATATTATTTGAGGCTATTCTGAAAGGTGTTATTTATCCAATTTCTTTCTTAGCTCATTTGTCATTTGTATGCGGGAGGGCTACTAATTTTTGAGTGTTAATTTTGTATCCAGTTACTTTGATTAAGGTGCATATCAGCTATGGTGGGGTTCTCCAATGAAATTTTTGGTCACTTATGTATATTATCATATATCATATCATATCATATCATATCATATGCAACTAAAGATAATTTGACTTCTTTTTTCCAATTTGTATACTGCCAATCTCCTTAAGTAGTCTTATCTCTACCTAGTTAACATTTAAAAGATATTTGTTACAAATGTGTAGCAGAGGTTTGATAATTGGCATATTTGTATTTGTTATTGGCCCCGTTGTATTAAGGAACCACTGGTAATACACTTAAATTCACTGGACACATAACATTTCTAATGGTCTGAGTCAAGGCCAAAATTCAATAGTTAAGCAATATTTATTTTTATTAGATTTAAGGCTGGGTTAGCATTATAAAATTGTTCATTAAATAAGTTAATGAGTCAATTCTGGTGGATATTTAGTCCATCTCTTTACTTCCAGAGAGGAATGACTTTGACCCTTCTTAATTAAAAGAATCAGAGAATATGAAAGTTTTCTTTAAAAGAGATGATATATTGTTTCATTGATCAGTCCAAGAATTTAAATTCTAAGCTAAGTCAGACTTTTATTGTTTAAAACAAAAACAAAACAAAGAGTAGACACAGTCTGATCTTTTAAAAGGATTGTAAAGATAAAAGCTATAAGATTAGAAGTGATGGCTTTCTTGGGAGTGGCTCTAAGTTTCACTTCCCAGCTAATTTCTTCTATATAAAGTCCTCATTGATTTTACTTCATGCCCCCTAGAATATTTTATTCCTTTAGTCTGCGCTTGGTAAACTCTAAGGAAGACTACAACCATCCAGGGCTGGTGGGTACTTCACACATAATCTATCATATCATACCTCTTTTATCCATATTCATCTGTTGTCTCATGGCCATGACCATGTTTCATTCCCACATATGAGCATTGGGGGCTTCCAGGTACATTAGTTTGATATTTAACTATGTAAGAAATATTGAGACCCTGATTACTGGCATCATTATCTCTTATTTAAGCATATAGCCCTAGAGTGACATTAGCTTCTATTTAACTCTGTGAGGTAGTTTTATTCATACCTCTGTGAGGTATGAATCAACTATATGGAAGTATTTAAGAGCCCAAAATCCAAGGAATGAATGCAGGAGGAAATTGCTCCATTGAGCACATGCATTACAGAGGATTTATCCAGGCCTTGGTGCCATTAAGATAAGCAAATAAGTGGTTTAGAGATTTGAAAGAGAAGCTGATATTGTGTGCACAATTAGGAGAAGCAAAACTGGCTGGTTTCTGCCTGCACCCAGAACTGAACTGAACTTGTCCCACAACTTCCTGCACCCAAATCCTGTGGAGGAGAGAGCTGGACCCTCAGAAGTACAGATACTCCCGAGTACTCAGAAGAGACAACTACTTTCTGTCCACATTCTTGAACCAAGAGAAAATTCCCTAGTGCCTACAGTGCCCTCTGGGCACAGGGATCTTGGAGCAATCAGGAGCAGGCCACTTTGGTTTTCTGCCTGTGCCAAGAGCTGAAAGGCAGTCCACAGGAGCACCTACACACCTGAGAGCACAGGTAAGACCAAGTTTTCAGCTCCAAGTATCCTGCCTAGTGGCTTCAGGACACACAAATCCAGGAGTAGCCCTTTGTTTACAGATCTGGCTGAAAGAAAACAGATCTACAGGAGTGCTGACACTCAGGCCTAGAGAAGGGTCAAGCCACTTTCAGAGACAGCAAGACAAGCTAAGACCAGAGACAACCTGATGGCAAGAGGAAAGCACAGGAACCTAAGCAACAGAAACCAAGACTACTTGGCATCATCAGAGTCCAATCCTTCCACCAAAGAAAATACTGGATATACAAACACACAGGAAAAGCAATATCTGGATTTAAAAATCACATTTTATGATGATGGATGGAGGATTTTAAGATGTAAATAACCCCTTAAAGAAATACAGGATAACACAAAGTAAACAATCAGAAGCCCTTAAAGAGGAAACATAAAAATCCCTTAAAGAATCCTTTAAAGAATTACTGGAAAACACAATCAAACAGGTGAAGGAAATGAACAAAACCATCCATGATTTAAAAATGGAGATAGAACCAATAAAGAAATAACAAAGGGAGACAACCCTGGAGATAGAAAATTAAGAGAAGAGATCAGGAGTCATAGGTGCAAGCATCACCAAGAAAAATACAAGAGATAGAGGAAAGAATCTCATGTTCAGAAGATACCGTAGAAAACATTGACACAAACATCAAAGATAATGTAAAAAGCAAAAAGCTCCTAGCCCAAAACATACAGGAAATCCAGGACACAAACCTAAGGAAGATCAAACCTAAGGATATGGCTATAGAAGAGAGTGAAGACTCCCAACTTAAAGGGCCAGTAAATATATTCAACAAAATCATAGAAGAAAACGTCCCTATCCTAAGGGAAGAGATGCCCATAAACATACAAGAAGCCTACAGAACTCCAAATAGATTGGACCAGAAAAGAAATTCCTCCTGTCACATAATAGTCAAAACACCAAATGCACAAAACAAAGAACTTTTAAAGTAAGGGGAAAAGGTCAAGTAACATATAAAGGCAGACATATCAGACTAGACAAGGCTGCCCACAATTTCCCTACTTATTCAATATAGTACTAGAAGTCCTGACCAGAGCAATCAGACAATGAAAGGAGGTCAAATTGGAAAAGAAGAAGTCAAAATATCACTATTTGCAGATGATATGATAGTATACTTAAGTGACCCTAAAAGTTCCACCAGAGAACTACTAAGCCTGATAAAAAACTTCAGCAAAGTGGCTGGGCATAAAATTAACTCAAACATATCATTAGCCTTCCTCTACTCAAAGGATAAACAGGCTGAGAAAGAAATTACGGAAATGATACCTTCACAAATAGTCTCAAATAACATAAAATAACTTGGTGTGACTCTAACCAAGCAAGTGAAAGATCTATATGACAAGAACTTCAAGTCTTTGAAGAAAGAAATTGAAGAAGGTCTCAGAAAAAAGACCTCCCATGCTCATGGATTGGCAGGATTAATATAGTAAAAATGGCCATTTTGCTAAAAGCAATCTAGAGATTTAATGCAATCCCCATCAAAATTTCAACTCAATGCTTCACAGAGTTAGAAAGAGTAATTGGAAAATTCATTTGGAATAACAAAAAACCCAGGATAACAAAAATATCATCAGCAATAAAAAGAACTTCTAGGGGAATCACAATCCCTAATCTCAAGCAATATTACAGAGCAATAGTGCTAAAAAAAACAGTATGGTTTTAGGTCAGAGACAGGCAGGTAGATCAGTGGCATAGAATTGAAAACCCAGAAATGAACTCACACTCCTATGGCCACTTGATCTTTGACAAAGGAGTTAAAACCATCCAATGGAAAAAATAGCATTTTCGATAAATGGTGATATTTCAACTGGAGGTCAGCATGTAGAAGAATTCAAATCGATCCATTGCCCTTTACAAAGTTTAATTCCAAGTGGATCAAGGACCTCCACATCAAACAAGATACACCCAAACTAAGAAGAAAAAGTGGGGAAGAGTCTCAAACACATGGGCTCTGCAGAAAATTTCCTGAACAAAACACCAATTGCTTATGCTGTAAGATCAAGAATCAACAAGTGGGACCTTATAAGACTGCAAAGCTTCTGTAAGGCAAAGGACACTGTATTTAGGACAAAATGGCAACCAATAGATTTGGAAAAGATCTTTACCAATATTACATCTGATAGACGGCTAATATCCAAAATATTCGAAGAACTCAAGAAGTTAGACTCCAGAGAACCAAATAACCCTATTAAAAATGGGGGTACAGAGCTAAACAAAAATTCTCAGCTAAGGAATATCGAATGACCTGAGAAATACCTAAAGAAATGCTCAACATCCTTAGTCATCTGGGAAATGCAAATCAAAACAACCCTAAGAATCCACCTCACACCAGTCAGAATGGCTAAGATCAAAAACTCAGGTGACAGCAAATGCTGGCGAGGATGTGGAGAAGGAGGAACACTCCTCCATTGTTGGTGGGATTGCAGACTGGTACAACCATTCTGGAAATCAGTCTGGAGGTTCGTCAGAAAATTGGACAATTCATTACCTGAGGACCCAGCTATACCTCTCCTTGGTATGTACCTAAAAGTTGCTCCAACATACAACAAAGACACTTGCTCCACTAAGTTCACAGTAACCTTATTTATGATAACTAGAAGCTGCAAAGAACTCAGATGTCCTTCAACAGAGGAATGGTACATCTGCAAAATGGAGTACTTCAGCTATCAAAAACAATGACTTCATGAAATTCATAAGCAAATGCAATGAACTAGAAAATATCATCCTGAATGAGGTAACCCAATCACAGAAAAACACACTTGGTATGCACTCATTGATAAGTGGATATTAGCCCAAAATCCTCAATTATCAAACATGAAATCCACAGACCACAGGAAGTTCAAGAAGAAGGATGACCAAAATTTGGATGCTCCCAATTCTTCTTGAAAGGGGGAAATTTTCCATACGAGAAGATATGGAAGCAAAACTTATAGCAGTGACTAAAGAATGACCATTCAGAGCCTGACCCACATGTGGCTCATATCGATACAGCCACCAAAACTAGATAAGATTGATGAAGATAAAAAGTACATGCTAAAAGGGGCCGGATATAAAGCTCTCCTGAGAGACACATCCAGAGCATACTCAATGCAGAGGTCAATGCTAGCAGCAAATCACTGAACTGAGAAGAGCACGCCGTTTAGTGGAATTAGAGAAAGGACTGAAAGAGCTGATGGTGCTTGCAACCCCCTTAAAAACAACAATACCAACCAACCCAGAGCTTCCGGGACTAAAAGCCACTGAAAGACTATACATGCTGGACTGACCCAGGGCTCCAACTGCATATGTAGCAGAGAATATGCTTGTTGGGGCACCAGTGGAAGGGAAAGCCCTTAGTCTTGCCAAGGTTGGACCCCCAGGGCAGGGAATATGGGGGCAGTAAAGAGGAGGTGTGTGGGGTGGCCCACTTATGGGGAGGGAGGGAATGGGGCTTACCAGACGGGAAACTGGGAAGGAATAACATTTGAAATGTAAGTAAAAGAAATACATCTAATTTAAAAAAAAGAAGGAGGCTGGAAATGTGGCGCTCTGTGACCAGAGTGCGCCTGGCACGTACAAGGCCCTGGGTTTCAAGTCCGTGCCACACACAAACACGAACAAGCAAATGAGTTAATTCATGGTATGGCCCAAGAGGCTCATTCTAGGACTGCACAAAAGGTGATTGTGGTAGCCTTGCTTGTCTCCTTCCAGTGCTGGAATGTTTGTGAGTAGTGCACCGGCACGATGCAGACAGAGGTAGCAAGAGACTGAGTGAGCAAGTGGTTGGCTCTCTCCCAGATGTGTATCCTAAAGAGGATGTGACAGCTCATAGTGCAATGATGAGGTTATACACAACCACAGAGGCCTCCTGTGACTGTGGGTCAAGGCAGGAGCCCAGCAAATGTTAAGCGAGTTGGGGGAGAGGGAAGAAGGAGTGTAGGTCAGGGCTCAGTAGCGGTACCACAGAGATTTCCACCAAGACAATTCAAAGGGATGCCATTGTTCACCTTGCAAAGCACCTAGGTTTCCTCAGCCCCTGATCTGTGCTCTGGGTGTGCTTCAGTGAGGAACATTCAGAGGCTCAGCACAGGAACTCTTGCCCAGACACTCCCGCACACGTTTTGGTTGGACAATCTGTCCTGTGCATTGTAGCGCAGTGTTTAGGGACACTGACTACTCATTAGATGCAATAGCATCCTCCCAAGTCTCTGGTTGTGACAACCAAAAATAATTCTGGGTTGGGGCAAAATCTTCTCTGGGTGAGAAACGAGTAGGATAATTGAGCATGTATATTTCAAAGATATGCAAATATGAAGTTTTAGCTTTAGTAGAAAACAGAAAAGAAATCCACAGAGAAGAACGAGATCAAGAAGCTGGAAGACGGGACCCTCCCTGATCCTCAGGCGCTGGCATCGTTCAGGCTCCTGGCGAATTCCCACAGGCATGGCTGGCATGAGCCTGGAGTGTCCCGACCTGGCAGTTCACTGGACACATCTCTGGGCTCCTCTCACCTCGTTCTCAAGCCTCACGAGAGAAGCTAAAGCCAGCTCTCAGGGAAGAAAGGAATGGCAACTTCCCTGGTTGCCCATTCAACAACATTAGCCCAGGAACCTGAGGCCCTTTGTGTACGTTTCTGTTTCTGAAAGTTTCCCACTGGGCTTCTAGTGCTGAGATAAAGCTTCTTTGAAAGAGGCCAGTACATTCCAGAGAGAGAAAATCAGGGCGCTCTCTGAGAAACGAGAGCCCAGCAAAGGATGAGACCAGCGGCCGGTGAGGCACGAGATGCAGCTCTTGTTTTTCTGGGTGCGTCTCTGGCGCTCGCTTCAACTGAGACTCTGTTTTCCTGACGAGGGTGGACGAGCGCTTGACGCTCGCCATTTTATATACTAAGCTGAACACCACTTCCCTACGCAGTACACTGCCCTGGATGTCAGATTTGTAGGAAGGTTTTGTTGTGCGTTGTATATCCAAGGTTTTGTAAACTGTCAAGTGCATCTTAAAACACAGCCAAAATCTGTTTGAATTAGTACACCTACCTCAGACACTGAGGCTTCCTCCTAGCGATGTCTCCAGAAGTGGAAAGACACAGTGGTTAAGAGCCCAAATTGCAGGAGCAGCGCCCAGGAACAGATCCCAGAGGCAGAGGGAGCTGGATGGTCACCTCCTAGCTCTGTTTTCTCATATGTAAAGTAAGTTTAATATACCTGTGATTTAAAGCACTTAGCACTGGGCCAGCCATTAGAGAGACTCATCCCATCCCATTAAGAAGCTGAGGTGTTTGCTACACTGGGAGCCTTTGGCAGATGGAGTTTTAACTAGGAAAGCAGAGAAGGGGCTGGGGGCCTTGGGGAAAGCAGGGGAGGGGCTGAACCACGCCCAGCATGTGGGAAAGAGAGCATGCTCAGTGAGAGTTCACAAGAGAGTGAGTGGACCTCGCGGATGTGCTACCAAGCATAACAGAACTCAAGAACATTCTAGAAAGTGCACGTCTGCTCCACCTCCAGTACAGACTCACTGTTCATGTTTCTCTGTTTTCTCTGTCCCACATGTGTGAGTAAGGGCTCAGCCTGGTCTCTGCTCTGGTGTCAGCAGCCCTTCCCCAGTGTGACTATCGAGAGACTTTGGGCACCCTCTCTCTGCTTTCTGAATTGTCACATTCCCACAGGAAGAAGAGGAACACTGGGAGAAAGCCGTGATGCCTTCCTGAGGAAGGGTCCCCCACCTTCTGGTAGGATGCAGGTGGGGACACCCCCAAAGGTCCCACATCCTTGGGGCCCTGTGTTTCCTGGCTGATGTCTTGTGTTTTGTTTGCTCCCACCTTGCCTGGGGCTGTTATCTAGGGTTTTCCCAGTGCACAGTCTACCCCTGTACCACAGCATCCCCTAACCCTGGCGCGCTTTCTGAGACTTCCCCTCACATGTGCGTTTGACACGTTTCTACTTCCTGGGTTTGCAGAACCTTGGTATGGCAATCTGGATTTGCCCTCTAGAACTCTGGCTGAGATTCCTCTCTGAGGATCTCAGGCAGAGAGGCTTCCCATAAGCAGCCATGAGTGAAGATGTATACAAACTAAGTTTGAACAGAAGCTCAGGGAGAAATGAAACATGTAAAATAGAAAATGAGGAGGAGATCCGGGCTCTGTCCAGGCAGTATAGGGAGCCATAAATTCTGGGGAGAAAGCAGGCCATGACCTCAGAGTTGTCCCAACAGAGGACATCTGACTGGGTACTGCTATCCACTTAGGTAGAGCGCTATCATGTAGAGTTTTAACTCTGTCCTGTCCCACTACAACTGTGGCCTCTTCCAACAAACATTCCTGCAATCTCTGCCTTGGTCTTGGGGACGCGGAGCTGGAAGGAGGGTGCCTAGGGAGCCTGGGTTCTCCCTCAGCTTCCTAGAAGGAGGAACCCTGTTAGAGCCTTTACTGTTGGGCTGCGGTGGGACTCAAAAACCTATGTGAGTCCACTAAGGAAACTGGAAAATACCAATCATTGGTCTGCTTACTCTGGGCCTCTCTAACCAGGGTACATGTCTCGCTCAGGAGAGAAAATTAAAACAAAGCCAAAACCGTGAGACACTTTCTCCCAGGAGAAGCGTGCAGTTTCTCTTACAGCTCCCCTGGCAGACTTCAGAGGCTAATGTTGAAATTTCAGAAGAGCTTTAGTCCTCTTGAAAGCGCTCTCTACCACTGGGCTTACAGGCTGGAGTGGGAAGAGAGAGGTGAGATTGGTCCCCCAGAGTTCTGGAAAAGCGTCTCTCAGCTGAAAGAAAAGCCAGGCCCGGTGTCTGGATGCTCTCCGCCCTGCGCCACCTGTGTAACCTGGCAGGTACAAAATCCCCATGAGACCGCTCTCTGCTCAACTGGCGACTGTTGGTAGATAAATGGAATGCAGCACTTGTAGCACCGCAGTGAGGACTAGGTGAGATGGGGGCAGCCCGTGCCAGCACACACACACATGGGAGGCCAACATGTGTTGGCTCAATACCCCACCTTAGATGTGCAGGGAGGTGGCCTCCAGCACCCACCCCTCTCCTCCAAAATAATCTTTTCTGCTCACGCTCCCTTAAAACACTGACTCTGGATCAGCAATCTCATTCATTTTTGGTGATAAAGCTCAATGTTGTTTCAATTCATGACTATATCCCTCTAGATTCCACCTGGGGAAAAGACTCCATGTAAGGGAGAGCAGCCCCTTGGAGTTGGTCCAAGATACAGGGCACACCAAGTTCTCAGCACAAGGGAGAGGCTAGTTTTACCTGAGGAGGGGCAAGCAGAGTAAGTGGGTGGGGACAGAACGAGTGCCTATAGATCTGGCCCAGGCAGGCAGCAGCACGGTGTGTTTTTCCCCAGGTGGTGATTGTTGTTTTCAAGAGTTGGTTTTAAGGAGAGGAAGTTAGGAAGAGGAGGTGTGTGTGTGTGTGTGTGTGTGTGTGTGTGTGTGTGTATCAGTCTGTGCTGGGGTGGGTTGGTGATCCTGACTGACTGTATTGTAAATAATGAATTTTTGATTAGTTTGGACCTTGGTGTTCTGCCTCAGGAATGAGTCTGTGACCAAATAAGTGGATGGGCCTTGGGGTCTGGCTTTAGGAATGGAGATCTAACAGTTTTAGCAAAGGCAGAGAAGGGTAAAAGGGCAAAACACATGTTGAGTGACCATGGGCACCACATTCAAAGGCCTTACCTGGAAACTGAGAAGGAAGATTGAGAGGGAGACAGAGACAGAGAGGCAGACAGAAACATGAGAAGAAGAGAAAAGAGGAGAAGGGGAGGGGCAGGCAGAGGCAGAGAGGCAGAGAAGAGGGAGAGGAGAGAAGATGCAGAGACACAGACACACAGGGGGCAGACAGAGACAGAAGAAGAGGAGAGAGAGAGGGAGAGGGGAGAGACAGAGAGAGATGCAGAGGCAGTCAAGAGAAGAGAGAAGAAAGAGAGACAGAGAAAGAGAGAGACAGAGAGAAAGAAAGAAAGAGAGATACAGAGATACAGAGAGAGAGATACACATACGAACATATAAAAAAAAACAGAGGGAGGGAGGGAGGGAGGGGGAGGGGGAGAGCGAGCGAGAGAGAGAGAGAGAGAGAGAGAGAGAGGGAGAGAGAGAGAGAGGGAGCGAGAGAGAGATGTGCAGGCGGGTTTATAGCTCTGGGCCTGTAACTACCACC
Source organism: Rattus rattus (assembly GCF_011064425.1). Lineage (NCBI taxonomy): Eukaryota > Metazoa > Chordata > Mammalia > Rodentia > Muridae > Rattus > Rattus rattus. Next base: position 42,992,484 of record NC_046168.1, on the reverse strand, counting down.
CAAGGTAGTCACTGACTCTCCCCGATGTCTATTAGAGTCTTTCAACAAATAAAACCCTGTTGGCTTGCTCCCACCGGTGGCCTGTAAGAATTGCCAAAGAGGAGCCTGGTGACATAGCATTTGTTTGCTCATTGGGAGTTTAGGAGAGATAGGGGTCTAAATGTTAGCAGCTCAGAGTGGCTCAAAACTCTATGGAGCGCGGTGGCACCTGGGGTCCATCCCCAAGACGAAGAGGGGCGCTCAGTCAAATAACACCACCACAATGTCATGCCTTAATCAGCAAATGGGTCCCAGACTTGGGGTCAGTCTTAAAAGAAATGAGGAGCAGAAGAGACTGAATTCCCAACAAAGAGGCCCCTCCTTGACACAGCTTTCACCGTGCTCCTATACGGATGTTGTTCTCCGAGGGGCCTGACAGATGGATACATTTTTAACACATAAATATCTGGGCCAGGGAGATGGCTTAGAGGGTAAAAGGAGCTTGACAAGCAATTGTGAGACATGGGTTCAAATCAAAGTCCCAAAGTGGAGCCCAAGCCCGGACTGTTGGAACAAGCAAGTGTCTGTAATCCCAGCACCCCTATGGAGATGGGAAAGATGAGAAGCAGAGACAGGAGAATGCCCAGAAGCCTGAGAGATTCAGCCAGCTCAGCACACAGCAGCAACAAACTGGGACTCTCCAACAAGATGGGAGGATCAACATTGAGATTGTCTTCACACACACACACACACACACACACACACACACACACACACACATACACTCCCACACACCTCCACACACTCTTACACACACACTCACTCCACACACCTCCACACACACACACTCCACACACTCCACACACACTCACACACACTCCACACACACTCCACACACACTCCCTCCACACACACCTCACTCCACCTCACACACCTCACACTCACACACCTCCCACCTCCACCTCCACACCTCCACACACACATTCCACACACCTCCACACACACCTCCACACTCCCACACCTCTCACACACCTCACACTCCACACACATTCCACACTCCACACACACATTCCACACACCTCCACACTCCACACACTCCACACACTCACACACACCTCCCCACACCTCCACACACACTCCACACCTCTCTCTCACACACACACACTGCCTCCACACACACGCTCACACACTCACACACTCACACACACACACATTCACGCCTCCACACCTCACCTCAGAGAGAGAGAGAGAGAGAGCGCGAGGTGCCATAGATGGGCGTGTGCAGACAAGAGTGGGCAGGTGAGAGTGGGCGACACCATGAATTCCTCAGCCGCACGCACTTGCTGAGGGGCCGAGGAACTACTAAGAAAATCACACTGGGTGGGAATATTAAACCATAGGCTGTGCATATTGGATCAGAGCGTTTGCCTGTGCATAATCATATTTTAGCTGCAGGTAGCTAGGCTCTTGGGATTTTAAGCCAAGTGGTGGAGAGGGTGAGGATGCTCTGCATTTAGAAGACAATTCTGATATGTCAAACCATATGAATGCTAGTTTTCTCTCTGCCCTCACAGGGCCAGCCTGTGGGTCATGCTGGAGGCTGCCCTGTCAAATTAACAGCTGTCATCAGGATCAGGGATGGAGCAGGATTCCGTTCTTCCATAATTCTGTTTGTTTGGCCAAGTCATTTAGAAAAGCAGAAGTTAGATGTCATCCCTGTTTGATTGCGCCCACAGGAAACTGACAGGGACTCAGCTATCTGTCATCATGAATATTCATAGGGAAGGACGAAGGCAGGCAGGGACTGTGGGCATGTAACTCAAGACACTCTCACTCAGACACCCCTCTGTGGGTGCAGGCAGGCGTGAGAGTTATCCCAGAGGGGAAACATGGAGCCTGCCTGGTTTGCGGCTGCTGCTGGTGGGTTGTGGCTCTATTCCCTACTGTCTGGGGAGTGGGATATAGATTTGCTGAATGAAGAACCCAACAACAGGCCTTGCTCTGCAGTTAGCTCATCAGAACATGAGATCTGATCGATTGATCTTTTTTCATTAAGTGCTGAGGTAGGCAGAACACTGCAACCCTGGACCCTAGGAGTTCTTGGCTCACAATTGCTCGATAAAGCACGTTTGTGTATGCTGGGGTGTTCATGTGAGCATCTGCCAATAGGAACTAGAGCATAGTAGGAGACTTGTCAGACCTCAGGACTTACCAACTACCAAAAGCGGGCTGGAAGCTGAACCCTTACTCAAAGCTACCTCAACTTTGGCCTTGCAGGTGGCAAAGACTGTCCTGACAAATACACTTGAACTTCTGATCCATGAATGGTGAGCAGGCATACATTTGTGGTAATGGTTACACAGGATGAAAACAAATTCAAAGCGTGACCATTAAGAAAAAAAATCTAGAAATTTCTCCAGGCATCTATAGGACATGGACTTCAAGCTGTTCTTCTAGCCTTAAATCCCAGCTCTGTCATTTCAGTGGCTAAAACACTAGCAAGCGCTGGGCTGGGGCTCCTCCTGTTCACATGAATGGGTACACAGTGGGGGTCCTGTATTTGATAGTTTTCTTATTGTTGTGATAAAATACCTTAAATCAACTTAAAAGAAAACATATTTTGGCTCCAGTTTGAAGGCTCAGTCCAACATGGTGGGGAAGTCAAGCAGCTTGGGTAGCTGGTTACATTGCCTCTTCAGTTGAAGCAGAGGACACTGCCTGCCAGCTCACTTTTCTCTTTTCATTTTGTTTTGTTTTTTTTTTGAGACAAAGGTTTCCCTGTGTAGCCTAGCTTATCCTGGAACTTGCTCTGGAAGGCTGGCCTGAACTCAAGAATCCACCTCCTGTTCCCAAAGGGCTGGAATTAAAAAGGTGTGCACCACTGCTGCAGCTTTGCTTTCTTTTCATTGATCAAAATTCTTAGGGTGATGCCATAACAATCACCTAGAAATTATTTCAGTTGTTTTTTTCATGATCCTAGAATTCTGTGACATATCCTTATTTAATTTACTACCTCTGAATTCACATACTTGTATGCCATGAGAATATAAATAGGAAATTCAAGAAATTAATAATTCTTAAGTTTTGAATTGTGCTCTTTCCTGAATTCTCATGCCATTCGTTGAAATTTTTAATCCATTAACTTTGGCTGCTCTGGAAAGGAATCACATCACAAGATATGATCCATGGGATGCAGACACACTCTGGATTACATATTGTAATATGATCTGGCTGAAATACAGACACACCCTCAGTATACACCTTTAATCCCCTAACGTTAAAGAAAGGTAGTTTGAGAAGGCCGAAGTCATGTTTGAAAGTGACATCTATTGAGGGGGCAAAGTGACAAATCAGAGAAAAGATTTGGCGAATGAGTCAGAGAGGAGATGGCAGCCCAACTCTTATGAGAACAGCACAGGAAAGAAAGGAGACTTCCAGAGCAGCACAGGAGAGTTCGTTAGTTCGTTGAGTTTAGTTGAGTGCAGCGCAATTGTTCAGTTCAGTTCAGTTCCAGTTCAGTTCAGTTCAGTTCAGTTCTGTGCTGATCAGTGCAGTTCAGTTCTGAGGTTCAGAGCAATTTTGTCCAAGCGGGCAATTCAGTCAGAAGCTGAGAGAAGCAAGTTTGAGATCAGTCAGTTGGAGGAATTTGAGCAAGAACTGCTGAGGTTGAACCAGCCAGCAAGAGTTCAGAAAGAATTAGAAAGTCAGTTTATTTAGCAGTAAGCCTCTGAGACCCAACAATTGCATCTGGAGAATAAAAAGTTACTTTTACACATCCTGCTCTGTCTTGCCTAGCCCCATATACTATAGTATAATATAGTACATTATAGTACAGGATATGACAATACTGCAGTCAAATGTAAGTATTCCCTTTTTATACCATGACTTACAATAATATCTGTGGTACTTTGAATCATCCAAAGGCATTGAAACACCTTAAATTATAAAATGTGTAAGTTCAATAAAAGATACATTGGGGAGGCAGATTCACACAACATCGTTAAAGTTACTATTGTTAATCTCTTCCCTGTGTCTCACATGCTGAATTTATCATAGTTTGGTATGTATATGGAAAGAATGTAATATAAACTGGCTTCAATAGTATTTGTGGTTTCAAACATTTTTTGTGGGCCATATAACTTATAGCCCGTGGATAGGGGCACTCCTAAAATTGCCTCCTTACAAAGTCATGGTCAGAGTCAAAAGAAATAAAAACACAAAATTGTGCCTGGCGTTCAGTACCTTCTTAAGGAGCCCACCATTATCACCCTCAAAACAATAGCCTTAGAATGTCCCCCAAAGCCTTTGTCTGAGAAGCCACAGCTCCCAGTCACCCCCCCACTCCCATTGGAAGCTGCCACTTTGCTATTACTGTCATTGTCTATCCACTCTGCTGGCTCCATGCCTTCCCATGCCACTCAAGGGCACTTGGGCTTCCTGTTCTGACCCTGGGTAGACAGCTAGAAAGTGAGGCAACTCTACTTCTTAATAAAACCTGGGCAGACTAAGTAACGTCTCCTCAGGTCCTCTTCTGTTCTTTTGGAGAATTCACAGGGCTGGCTGTTTGGCTCAAAGGAAATGTACAAAGACTCTTGTGTGGATCGAGATACAGCAGAGCCAAAGGATAAGTAGCAGAGAAAAGAGCTCTTGAGCTTCGGTCATGGGCTGCTGCAGTTCCCCACTTCAGGCATGATGGACAACATGAGGCCTGTGAAGGACAGCGTCTGTCCCTTGGTGTTGTGCTCCAAGCCCACTAGATTCTCAGATGTAAGCGCAGGCCACTCAGGAGTCCTCTCTCTGCCTTCTGCTATGCTCCCAAATGAGCTCTAGAGGCCTGGATCTCTCTGCCAAGAAAGGAAAATGCCACTTGGTGTGCCATGTCCTGCTTAGCTCCACTGGCAGGAAGCCTAAGGAAAGGGGCTGTGGGGCTGGGGAGGATGAGTTCATTCTACAGCCAGGGCAGATGGCCAGGGAATGGGGCCCACAATGTTGACCTTCCGCCACATCTCTGAGGGACAGTCTCAGGGGTTGGTGGGTGAGGGGTGGGGCTATGGAAAGAAAGGATTTTCATGGCCACTTCCTCTTCATTCAGCTAGGAAATGATCTCTGGTAGCAAACACTTCAACGTCTGGTTGGCCTCACTGGAACAGAAGTAGAAGGGCTGACCAGTTAGCCACACCCCACCCAAACTGTTCCTAGAACAAGGAGCTTGATTATAGTGCAAGAATGCTTTTTAATTATTGACATGTTCTCCTGTCACCCCTCTCTTCCTTCTTGCTTCTTCCTCTCTGCCTTCTCTTCTTCCTCCCCTATCTCCTTGTCCTCTCTTCATCATCACTTCCTCTCCCAGCTCATCATCCCTCCCCTCCTTCTTGTCTCCTCTTCCTCTCCTTCCCTTTCCCTGTCCCCTTCTTACACTCTCACCTCTCCCCTCCTCAGCCCTCCTTCTCTCCCCTTGGTGGGGGAGCCATGGGCCTCTAGCATTGACATTGCCTGAGAATTTTCAATAACTGCTGTTTGACTACTGCAGCCCGGTGGAGTCTGAAATTAGCAGTGTCCTGGAGGATGGAGACACACGTAAAGCTGGGCATTCCCCGGCCACGTTTCTCTCTCACCACTAGAAAGGTGCCCACTGCTTCCAGGCAGCAGTCACTGCTTCTGAAAATTGGGCAGAAAATCTACAGTTTGTCTTTAAGGCAGAGCTTGATGTGTTGCACGAAGGATAAACACACTTTCCTGGTCCCAGACACCCTGGTCCCAGATATGAAGACTCCACCTTGGGAGGGGGGAGGAACATGGGACCATGGGGACAGTGCCAAAGTGAGACAAGGGCTCCCAGGTCTCTGGGAAGGCTGCCATCGTCCCTTACTTGGGAAGCCATGTGACCAGGCTGTGTCAGGCGTCTTTCTCCTTGGCCATCTGCTGAGGAGGCACTCGTGGCCCATTACTATTGTGTCCTTACAGAAGGATGTAAGTCTTCCATGTGATGTTTGCCTCTGACCTGCGTCCAGAAGCTCCTGGGGCCCCAGGTCACAGTCTCCTGACTAGATAATAAGGAGTTGCCGACTAGAAGTAGTGCCATGATCCCTGGGCCCACAGGGGACCCAAGGTGAAGCAAGCAGCAGCTCCGGCTGTACCCTCCACATCCGTCAGCCGCCCTACACTTGTGCTTGATTCCTGCTTTGTAAAGCCCACCGTGGGAAGCCAGGGCCCTGTTTGCCAGCTTCAGCCAACTATGGGTGAACACAGAGCCACACAGTAACTTGTCGTATAGCGGACTGTCAGAATTCAGGTATTTCCTCCCATCCTCCCTTCCTTCTCTCTTTTATTCCTCCCCCCTCCCTTCCTTTCCTCTCTCCTGTTAAACGTTACAGAATACACAGAGTCTCTAGTACAGGATTACCATAGACACTAAGAGAGCCCACGATCATCAGATCCTGGCCTCGTGTAACATACTCTCCACTAATGTACTGTATGTAGGTAATGCACTGTAGCTGTAAGTGTTTATGGTCTGTACTAAGTAATCCACTCATATAGCTCTGTATGTATGTTCACTATACAGTATATATGTGATATGTTGGATGTACTAGTGTATGTAATGTACTATATGTAGTATGCTGTATGTACATATACATATGTATATATGTAATGTGCTGTATGCACTGCATCGTACAGACTGTATATACGATGCCTGGGCTGTAATATAATGCGTCATGTATGCATCGTGTGTATGTAATGCACCGTGTATATATATAGCAGCGTATGACAGTGCTGTATGTATTGAATGCATATAATACACTCTGTGTACCGTCTCATGTAATGTGCCGTATGTACTATATGTACATAATGTATAATATGTACGCAGCAGTCAAACAACCAGAAGCCCCCCCTCCGAGGTTTACATGCAGTTGCACGATCACCTTCAGGGAAGGCGATTGTCTTCAGTGGTGCCAGCCCTGAAGGTTGCCCATGCTCTTCTGGTAACCCTAACTAGACTCACTATGGTACAGGAGAAGGGGTGAGGGCTACAGAGGTAGAAGGCTGACTAGTTAGAAGAGAGAGAATGGAGGGGAGGGGGTGAAGAGTATTGTGTGAGAGTGGTGTATGGTTAAAACTTATTATATGCATATATGGGGTAATAATGAGGGACAGGGGAGATGGCTCAGTTGGTAGTTGGTAAGGGGCTCAGCCCAAAAGCCTCATGATCCGAGTCTGATCCCTGGAACCCACCTTTTACAAACTGGCTAATATAGCAACAGTGCTGTGCGGCCGTCAGGAGATGGCGGGTGGAGACTGGAGAGTCACCCAGAAAGTGTGGGCCAGCCAGAAGCAGTATATAGGCCAGCAGCAGAAATAAGATAGACCTGGCTGCAACAGGGTAGAAAAGGAGCTATCTATCTATCTATCTATCTATCTATCTATCTATCTATCTATCTATCTATTTATGTACTATCTACCTATCTATCTATCTATCTATTTGTCTATCATCTATCTATCTATCTATGTATCTATCTATCTATGTCTATCTATCTATCTATCTATCTATCTATCTATTTATCTATCTATCTATGTATCATAGCTCTGTACACACACACTAAATCAAATATTTATGGTTACTATATGTTGTTATGCTGCACTGGCTATTTATGTCAACAACTGGCTATAGTCGTCAGAGAGAATGGAGCCTCAGTTGAAAAATGTCTCATAAATATGGCTGTAAGCAAGTCTTGGAGCATTTTCTTAGTGATTGATGGAGCAATACGTAACTAC